>NC_085042.1:2369770-2657331 GCF_963692335.1 Osmerus eperlanus | reverse complement strand
CCCTGAACCTGACACCACCTTGGGTGTAAGAGAGGGTGGGGGGGGGGGAGACTCTCTTCTCTCACTTCACATAACAATGCATCTGTCTCAGACCTTCACCTTTAGCAAGCTGCGGTGTCACTGCAGGGACAACTTTGCTTCATGGGTAATAAAGATGGGTAGCCAAGGCCCAGTGGGGACTTGTGCAGGCGACGGAAGAAGGGAGGAAGAGAGCGATGGAGGGCGACAGAGAAAGAGACATGGAGAAAGAGTAGAGCGTCAGAGAGAGATGGTGAGGTGTGAAGGGAGATACGACTGGAGAGAAAGACGGGGATGAGAGAAGGAAGGAGAGAGAAGGGAAGAGAGAGAAGGAAAGAGAGAGAAGGAAAGAGAGGGAACTAAAGATGTAAAGAGGGAGCTTTTAATCGGGCACATGTAGGTTTTGAGCTCCTCCCAGAGGAATATGACAGTCTTTGTGGTTGAGTAACGACCATGACTGTGTGGTGTAATAGCTAGGTCTGTCCGTCCATCTTTGGCACGGGCGGTCAGCAGGGCGTTGTCCGTAAGGTGACCTCTAGAGAGCACCACCCGGGGTCACCAGGAAGTAGCTGGCCAGCGGCCGGACACATGACACTAGCCAAACATTTTCTTTTTCCCTCCGTCATCCTCTATGCCAAGTTCAACAAATATCCCGCCAAGTAAAAAGGATTATCCTGCGCTAAAGTGGTGATGCAGGTTGGGGAGGGGAGGATGGATGGATGGAGGGAATTGTAGTCACAGAAGATGTTTGTTCCCACTTCGCTCTTTCACGTCTCATACAAAACCATGTTATAGCCTGGTGTAAAATTGCCTAGCCTCAGCTAAGCTATGTTAGGTCAGCACAGTCCATATTACATTAGCCTAGCCTAGCAGCTTAGCCTAGCATGAGCCTAGCATAGCCTAGTCCCTCTTACTGCCGCCGCAGCGTACGCTAGTGCTTGGATAGCTGTGCCCCTGCTGGAGACCAGCTGTTGCCTGGCTGGTAGGGGTGTTGGTTCTGTTGCTGCGTTTTGTTTTCTTGTGAAGTTAACATGCGCTGACATGCCGTTACGGATTTATTAGGGGCTCCATCTGTGAGATGGGGGGTGGGGGGGGGCAGTGGAGGGGCGTCGTGGGGGGGGGGGGGGTGGGGGAGGAGGTGGTGTCAGGAACAGGGCTCTGAGCAGCAGAGAGAGATACTGATGGAGCCTGGACTCCACCTCCTCCTGGATGCCTAATATAGACATCAAACACACACACACACGCACTCCCAATCTACTGCATCCTCCTGCATTGGGGGGGGGGGGGGGGGGTGGGCGGGGGCGGGGGGGGAGGTCATCAAGCTCCGGTGCCACCCCCACACCTGCCCTCCTGCTCCCTCCACTCTGACAACACTTGCTCACATGTCCCCGGGCTGGAGGCCGGCCTGTCCATTATCCTCTCCTGGAAGACAGGAACACACAGAGGTCCTTCTGTCTACCTCTGATGGCGATGCTGCCCAGTCACAAACCCACACTGCTGGGCTACACTTACCAGAGCACGGAGGGGCCCATAATAAGCAGATCCAGACCAGGCGTGTGTGCGTTTGAGAGAGAGAGAGAGAGAGAGAGAGAGAGAGAGAGAGAGAAGAGAGAGAGAGAGAGAGAGAGAGAGAGAGAGAGAGAGAGAGAGAGAGAGAGAGAGAGAGAGAGAGAGAGAGAGAGAGAGGGATAAAGCAACACCTGGGTTAGAGGAGAGTGTTTGTGTGCGCGTGTGTGTGCGCACATGCGTGTGTGTGTGTGTGTGTTTGTATGAGGGCAGAGGATGCAAGACCTAAGACCTCAGGACATGACTAACATGACCCCTTTAAAAACTGGAGCAAGAACACAGAGTTTATGAAATCTCCAGATGGCTTAGGCTAAGTCCTCACAGTTGAACCTTCCACTCAACCACACACAGACACAAACACACACACTGACAGGTCAGTACTAAAACTTGACAAGCCCTGGAGTTACAAGCGGAAACGCTGACAAGAACGTCACAATCCATTCCGCATTCACATGCTGGCTCTATCTCTCTCTCTCACACACATACATCAACACACAGGGGTCAAGGTACTGAGCACCAATCACAAGTCCTGCTGTCCTGTCTGGGGAAGGGCCTTGCTCCGAAGCACCAATCAAGCGTCCTGTCTGTTAACCGTGGAAGCAGTGCTCAATGAGGTGAGGCTGAAGGTAGAGGGAGCCTGATGGTGAGAGTGGAGCGGTGCCAAGACCGACAGAGAGAGAGATGAGAGGGAAAGCGGAGAGAGAGAGAGGGAGAAAGAGAGAGGGAGAAAGAGACAGACGGTGCAAGGAAGGATTAGAGAGAGAGAGAGAGAGAGAGACAAGGAGAGAGACACAAAGTAAGGAGAAAGAGCAAGAGAGAGAGAGAGGGAGAAAAGCGAGAAACACGAGAGAGAGAGAGACAGAGAGAGAGAGACAGAGAGAGAGAGACAGAGAGAGAGAGACAGAGACAGAGAGAGAGACAGTGAGAGAGACAGAGAGAGAGAGACAGAGAGAGAGAGACAGAGACAGAGACAGAGAGACAGAGAGACAGAGAGAGAGAGAGACAGACAGAGAGACAGTGAGAGACAGAGAGAAGGACAGGAAGCCCCTCACTGCCGCAACCACAGACAGAAGAGTGTGCCTGCTCCACTGGAAGCATCCGTCACTACACACACACTCCCTGCTGGAGAGATGGAGGGAGGGGGAGAAGCAGGGACGGAACGGAAAGAAAGAAATGGGTTCAAACATTTCAATAGAAAGAAAGGAGAACGAGAGACAGAAGGAAAGATAGTCGGGCTCTGAGGTCATTTCCTGATAAAGCTACGGTGAGCATGCTGTTGCTTCATGCGCTGCATGTCAGTTAACATGAAGGCGAGAGAGCAGGAGGGAGACCGAACACCCATGTCATACGAGCCCAGTCTTACAAGTCAAGTCACGCATGTGTGTTTCAAAGCCCTGGCAGGCCCACAGGAAGACACATGAACCTGGTGGCCCCTCCGTGTTCAATTGTTTTAAGACAGAAGCCAACGAAGGCAGATCGCACTCGCTCGGGACGACCCTGCCTTTTTAGAACAGATATTCAGAACGTTCAAACGGCTTCAAACCCTGGGAGCTCTGCGACTGTTTGTACCCAAACATCGCCGGGGTTCAGATTCCTCGAACGCCGACGTGAGTCGATGTCGTCGTTTTTGCTTTCAAGTGTCGTCGTTGTTGTTAACTGCTCTCCGAGAGTTTTGTCCTTCCTCTTGAAAAAGAATGCTACCACACACACACACACATATACATTCACACACACACACACACACACATTCACACTTTCCAGTTGCACCACAGCCTGTAGGGATCTCTCATATATGAAATACGAGAACAGGATGCAGTGCCGTTTAGTAATGAGCGCGATTTCAACGACAACAACAACAAGAACTGTCAAACCTCTTGTCAACCCACTCCAAACATCACAAATCCCCTAAACAGGACTGTCAACAAACAGAAGTATTCTGTATAACCAGCTCTGGCTTGTTCCTAGGCTCACAGGCTCCTTCACGTATAACGTCTCTCAGCACAAGTCAATTACACCTGCTAGTGACAGCTCTGACAGCACATGGCTTCCAGTTCCACTGTGTGTGCGCGTGTGTGTTTGGAGGATGGGTGGGTGCCAGGGTTATGGCCGGGGCTGGGAGAGACCATTCTCTGAGCGGGGGGAGACAGACATCTTGAGTGACCAGGAGAGGGGGATGTGGGGGGAGGAGATGAGGGTGTCCTGTCTTCAACACCCTCCTGATGTTTGGGTTGTCTCTCTAACACTCCTCGTTAGAGTTTTCCCTTCAAGACCCTTGCTGTCCTTTCCATTGTTGCATGTGTGTGTGTGTGTGTGCATGTGTGTGACAGTGGGTGTCTGTGTGTTAGTGTATTCATGTGCTAGAAATATGTTAGAAGTTGCTACATTTTCAGATGTAAACAACCTATAAAAAAATATATTGATAATTTTATTGTAGCCCACTCACATTCAATGGTTTACATATGCTTCACTAGTTTTTTTTGTCAGTTTGACTATGGGCAGAACTGTGTCTTTAAATACATCGTTAATACATAGCTACACATGGAGTAGTTACCCACCAGCCCAGATGGCGGGACCTCTCATTTGAATCAAAGGGTATAATTAAGAGACAGAAAATTAAAAAGGACAGCATGAGTATCTGCTGTTTCCGTATGAAACACATCACAGAAAGTTCGGTTTATGTGGTCGCCATTATTTAAAAATTCAAAATGAAAAGATTTCTGTGAAATAGGATTCAGGTTTCATTAAAAGACGGAACACGGTCCCCGTTTGAGTCATTTGGAAAACCGAGTTGTCCGCAGTGTCACACGCTGTTTGAGCTTGTAGTTGGTACAGACAGTGAGTAGATGACAAGACGGATTCATGTTTTTGTGCATTACAAGTGAAGCATCACATTCACAAAAATGTGTGTGTGTGTGTGTGGGGGGGGGGGGGGGGTGCTACGGTGGTAAACATAATAGATGATAAACAACAGGACAGTTTATAGACAACTGGATATTACTGCATTATAGACACTATTATAGACATAAAAAGAGACATAAATGACTCAAATAAGCGTGCGTATAAATGTGCGTTAAACAAACGAACTAGCCGTGGTTACTCGTCTTGTAGGCCATTAAGGTAGCAGATTTAGACTTAAATGTCAAGGGCAGATGTGGTGCGCGTCTAGACTTCAGAGCAAAACATCCAAATCGTGACAGTTCGTCTAGCGCAAAAAAATGACATGTTTTGTCTTGATGTGAACTGGCCTAAAACAGACTGCATTGGATTGCGAGATGTACATGATATCTCAGTCACGTGTCTAAAATATGATTTAATAAACGAATATGCTCAAATCAAACAATGCATTGTCCCGCCTCACACTTCTTAGCCTCCGATTAAATCGCAGTAGCCTACAGCCTATGACTCGCCAAAGACAAGAAGAAACAACAAAATAAAAAGTTATCAAACTTACCAGTCTCGAAGTGTTTAAAAGCTGTCGTAGATAGAACCCCAGCCAGGAAAAGCGCAGAGGAGATAGTCAATGGGGAATCCATCGCCAGATCTGGTGCGCGGGACTTGGAGTACGGACGTGTTTCGTGCAAGCAGAGTGTTCGGTCGCAGGTGAATTGATTCGAAAGTGCCCTCGCGGACGGATGCGTAGAATCGTTGTGGGGAGGTGTCGGTCTGGGTCTGCGTTAAAAGTCTGGGAACTTCAAGGCAGGTCTTCACTTCACAGACGAAAGAGAGATAGTACATAGCAGGGATCCTATTTCGAATCATGTGACAGGAAATCGGGGCAATAGATTCAACCTGCAGAGTTGGGCATGGAGGATAGACAGGGAGGAGAGAGGGAGGGAGAGAGGGAACAGCTTATCAGCGTAGTTCCCTAGTGCGATGATTAGACTTTCGTTTCCATTATGTTGATTTTAGAAAACAATTTCAGATAACAATTTGATTAACTTTGGTCAGGATTTTCCAGAAAGAAGCAAGAGAGAGGGATCATTATCTGGAAATAAACCTGTCCCATTTTAGCCAGAGTCTAACAGTAGCCTATGTATAATTATTACGTAGAACTACTCAAGGGGGACCCCTTAGTAAAAGATTTCCTGAAAAAACGATTTGATGTTCTCAATAGAACTTGACCACAAATGATTCATTAACAGATTGCACACCCAGCTCATGCTACAGTAATTTAGCGGATGAATACTCCATGTAATATCGGAGTAATTACAGTATTACATATATTATGTACAGTAACTGTAATATTCATTCAGCCAACACCTTTACCCAAAATTACATACAGTGCAGGGGGATTTGAATCTGTGACCTTTTGATCCCCCCCGCCCCCCCTGTTTTGACAGTACTCAAAAGAGAGTACCTCTGTACTTGGTCTCAACTGAATGACAAAGTGAACAAGACACAATTACCCTCTGTAAATATTTACTGCATTAAAACAGTGACAAAATCCCCCAGCCTTATCCAACGACACAACACCCTACCTGCATTCACAGAAGACCAGAGAAACATGCCACACAAAGTTAGGTTTGGCACACTCATTCACTGGTACACTAAATAACAAGTTGATGTATATTTTTTACGTAAAACAAATCAATCGTAGGTGTTTTCTACCCTGTTCTGACCGTCACCGTGGAGGACGAGGCAGGTGCACCAAACACGCAGAGCCAAGGATCTGGGCTGTCCTGTCCTCTTGGCGTGTCAACATCTGTCCCCATGCTGAGGGCACAGCAGCGCCCCCTTGTGTATGCATTCTGCTAGAGCAAGAGAGCCCTGTCTGAGTCCAGTGAGCTAGTGTACTAACCATGTCTGAGTCCAGTGAGCTAGTGTACTAACCCTGTCTGTATCAGTGAGTTAGTATACTAACCCTGTCTATCAGTGAGCTAGTGTACTACTACTAACCCTGTCTGTATCAGAGTAAGCTAGTATACTAACCATGTCTGTATCAGTGAGCTAGTATACTAACCCTGTCTGTATCAGTGAGCTAGTGTACTAACCCTGTCTGTATCAGTGAGCTATACTAACCCTGT
The DNA here is from genome assembly GCF_963692335.1 of Osmerus eperlanus. NCBI lineage: Eukaryota > Metazoa > Chordata > Actinopteri > Osmeriformes > Osmeridae > Osmerus > Osmerus eperlanus. The sequence continues at coordinate 2,650,723 of NC_085042.1, read as the reverse complement.
CTGTATCAGTGAGCTAGTATACTAACCCTGTCTGTATCAGACTGAGCTAGTATACCAACCCTGTCTGTGAGGAAAACAGTCAGAACCTGAAAATAGCTAGCCATCATGATCTCACCGGCCTCCACACACTCATGATGCTGGTCCAAACCTCAGGGCTAGGGGAGGGCATGCCAACACAGAGACCAGGCAGGGTGTTTGCCCTTCTCAAGAACATGTAACAGACTAGCCCGAAGATACCAACCGCTAAGCGACCGCCCCGCACTGTGTTGTCTTATGGCTAGCTTGCCAAACATGATTCAAAATGACATCATGGACTGATTCAATGGTAAAAACACGAGTGGGCAGGAGCTAATAAAACGCCCACAGTTCGAAATGTACAGTATCAAACGAATCACGTTTGACTGAAATAATGAGCGACTTGTTTGGATTTACAGTTAGGTCCATAAATATTTGGACATTGACACAATTTTCATCATTTTGGCTCTGTATACCACCACAATGGATTTGAAATGAAACAATCAAGATGTGCTTTAAGTGCAGACTTTCAGCTTAAATTTCAGGGTATTTACATCCAAATCAGGTGAACGGTGTAGGAATTACAACACATTTGATATGTGGCCCCCCCCTTTTTAAGGGACCAAAAGTAATTGGACAATTGGCTGCTCAGCTGTTCCATGGCCAGGTGTATGTTATTCCCTCATGGGAGTTCGTTATTTCATTGACAAGGAGCAGATAAAAGGTCTAGAGTTCATTTCAAGTATGGTATTTGTGTTTGGAATCTGTTGCTGTCAACTCTCAATATGAAGTCCAAAGAGCTGTCACCATCAGTGAAGCAAGCCATCGTTAGGCTGAAAAATCAAAACAAACCTATCAGAGAGATAGCAAAAACATTAGGTGTGGCCAAATCAACTGTTTGGTACATTCTTAAAAAGAAAGAACGCACTGGTGAGCTCAGCAACACCAAAAGACCCGGAAGACCACGGAAAACAACTGTGGTGGATGACAGAAGAATTCTTTCCCTGGTGAAGAAAAACCCCTTCACAACAGTTGGCCAGATCAAGAACACTCTCCAGGAGGTAGGCGTATCTGTGTCAAAGTCAACAATTAACCCTCGTGCTGCCTTCGGGTCACATGACCCAAAGGTTCATAACGAACCATTGTTGTGTTTACCCAATTTTACCCAATACAAAAACAAATAAAAATAATTTTCTTTTAACCTTTGCAATGTGGGGGGTCTGAGACAGCCCAACGGTTAAAAGAAAATGCTTCACTTTGTTTTTGTATGAGGTAAATTTGTCGCAATGCGACGGTGGGTCACAATGACTGATGGGTCAGAATGACCCGAAGATAACACAAGGGTTAAGAGAAGACTTCACCAGAGTAAATACAGAGGGTTCACCACAAGATGTAAACCATTGGTGAGTCTCAAAAATAGGAAGACCAGATTAGAGTTTGCCAAAAAACATCTAAAAGAGCCTGTACAGTTCTGGAACAACATCCTATGGACAGATGAGACCAAGATCAACTTGTACCAGAATGATGGGAAGAGAAGAGTATGGAGAAGGGAAGGAACTGCTCATGATCCAAAGCATACCACCTCATCAGTGAAGCATGGTGGAGGTAGTGTTATGGCGTGGGCATGTATGGCTGCCAATGGAACTGGTTCCCTTGTATTTATCGATGATGTGACTGCTGACAAAAGCAGTAGGATGAATTCTGAAGTGTTTCGGGCAATATTATCTGCTCAGATTCAGCCAAATGCTTCAGAACTCATAGGACGGCGCTTCACAGTGCAGATGGACAATGACCCGAAGCATACTGCGAAAGCAACCAAAGAGTTTTTTAAGGCAAAGAAGTGGAATTTTCTGCAATGGCCAAGTCAATCATCTGACTTAAATCAAATTGAGCATGCATTTCACTTGCTAAAGACAAAACTGAAGGGAAAATGCCCCAAGAACAAGCAGGAACTGAAGACAGTTGCAGTAGAGGCCTGGCAGAGCATCACCAGGGACGAAACCCAGTGTCTGGTGATGTCTATGGGTTCCAGACTTCAGGCTGTCATTGACTGCAAAGGATTTGCAACCAAGTATTAAAAGTGACAATTAGATTTATGATTATGTTAGTTTGTCCAATTATTTTTGGTCCCTTAAAAAGGGGGGGGCCACATATAAAATGTGTTGTAATTCCTACACCGTTCACATGATTTGGATGTAAATACCCTGAAATTAAAGCTGAAAGTCTGCACTTAAAGCACATCTTGATTGTTTCATTTCAAATCCATTGTGGTGGTATACAGAGCCAAAATGCTGAACATTTTGTCAATGTCCAAATATTTATGGACCTAACTGTAGTTTATCCTTGGGTTTGTTCAGCTAGTCAGTCAGTCTGATTATCAGCTGCTTTAACTGGTCTATATCCACAACCATGGCTGCTCAGTGAATGCTGATGTCAAGGACATACTACATCAAATGATTTTATAAAGGTGAACTGCCACAGCATTCAGCTCCTATAGACCACACCAAGAGTATCATTTTACACATCCTATAATTGCTCCATAACCTAGGACTCTGCTGGGTATCAATCTCTGATCCAGCAGAGTTCAACAGCTAGTGAGAGTCTGCGTAGGAAGCACTCTGCCTTTGTTTCCCTTGTGTCTGTGTGTGCGCGCGTGTGTGTGAGACCGTCCTGTCAGTACACGCTTCCTGGGTGATTTCCTTGTGGTCTTTACAGTTACAGTAGCCTTCTTCCATCCCTTTCTATCCCCTCATGCTTCCACCCCTCCATCCTTCTATCCCTCCAACCTTCCATCCCTCCAACCTTCTATCCCTCCAACCTTCTATCCCTCCAACCTTCCATCCCCCTAACCTTCTATCCCCCTAACCTTCTATCCCTCCAACCTTCTATCCCTCCAACCTTCTATCCCTCCAACCTTCCATTCCCCTAACCTTCTGTCCCTCCAACCTTCTATCCCTCCAACCTTCCATCCCTCCAACCTTCTGTCCCTCCAACCTTCTATCCCTCCAACCTTCTATCCCTCCAACCTTCCATCCCCCTAACCTTCTATCCCTCCAACCTTCCACCCCCCTAACCTTCTATCCCTCCATCCTTCCGACTCTCCATCCTTCTCACAGGAAACAGTGGCTCTTGGGTTCTGGAACCCAAGCTGGAACTCACTCCTCTTATAAACACACACACACACACACACACACTGCTAAGTACACACACACATTTCTGCCTATTATCTTCCTATGGGGGTAACAGTGAGTCAGTGTACTGACTCAGCAAGACATCTGGTTGTTGTCTGTGAGTGTGTATATGTGCGTGTGTGTATGCAGCATGTATGATCCATACCATTAGTGGCGGCACACACACTAGAGACACACATAACCGTCACCGGCTGTCCCCACCACACACCACTGAAGTGGGGGTCCTCTTGACAAACGATTCCCTCTGGCCATATCTCAACTCCCCCACCTCCAGACCCACACACTCTCTCACACACACACACACACGCAGGCACTCACAACTCCTCCCTCCCTCGCCCTCAAAGCCCCCTGTTCTTCTCTATCCGGACATCCCCCTGAGCCTGCCCTTGTTCAAAGCCATAAGATTAAAGCTGATGTTTAAACCTAGCCACCTGCACCGCACGGCACCCTCTCTCTCTCTCTCTCTCTCTCTCTCTCTCTCTCTCTCTCTCTCTCTCTCTCTCTCTCTCTCTCTCTCTCTCTCCTCTCTCTCTCTCTCTCTCTCTCTCTCTCTCTCTCTCTCTCTCTCTCTCTCTCTCTCTCTCTCTCTCTCTCTCTCTCATCCATCTCACTCATCCATCCATCTCTCTCTTTCTACCTTCCAGCCCTCTAATTAAGCGCCTGGGGTGACACCCTCTGGAATGTCTGGTTATTATAAGGCTGCTGTGCTTTACCTCTGTTAGAACTGGAGGGAGGGGGGGGGGGACAGAGAGAGAAGGGGATAGAGATTGAGACTGAGAGAGACAGATAGTGGTATAAAGAGGGGTTTATGGAAGCCTTTTGTTTTATCAGTAAAAATGGTTTGTGGGAATACATTTCAATAAATGACATTTGAAATGTATATAAAATGTAACGTCCTGCGTAGTAAGGTGTTACTTTGTAGGCTGTGTTCAGGAGCATAAGTGTTGCTGCTGCCTTCAGTGACAAATGTAAGTGTCTGGGTCAAATCTTATCGTCGGGACTTGGTATGAATGCACAAACTATTGGAGTATAACATAAACAGAGAATATCTAACCGGAAACTCTCTCCACCTGGTCAGAGACAGAGGTCTCTCTAGATCTGGAGAGAGACATAGGTCATCACCACGACCAATATCATTGTCACCATCATCATCATCTCATCACCATCATTATCATCATCACCATTGTTACCATCACCATCATTGTCTCATCCGAGTTGTTATGGAATGCAGCCACTTCCTGTCAAAACAAAATGGCCGTCCTGTGTTCTCATGCCTGTAAGAACCACACTAAGGAAGGTGGACATCAGTGCACACCAGTATAGCACAAAACAATCTAAACCACATGGAGAGAGACGGAGAGTTGGAGCGGGAGAAGGCGAGGGAGGGGGCTGAGAAATATAGAGGACAGAGAGAGAGAGAGAAAGACAGAAACAAAGAGAAAGAAAAACAAAGATCGAAACAGAGAAAAGAAAGACAGAACTAGAGAGAAAGAGGCAGAGAGAGGGAGGGAGAGAGAGAGGGAGAAAGGTATGATTTGACACTTTGATCTGCAAATCCTCTAAGTATCCAGCACACTGCAGTGAGCAGTGGAGGGGACCTGTGCTTTGGTGTTGCAGTTGAGTTGAGCTAACCAGGCTTTCAGAGAACAACATGACCTTTAACCTTCGACCAAAGTAGTCATTCCACTAGGGTGGAATGACTGCTCCAACCCCGGTTATTCACAGAACCAGTCTTGTTTTCTAAAAAGTGGAAATCCTGTTCACATGTTCCCTTGGATTTGTGACACGTTTTCTTTTTTTTTCTGTGAGAACTTTCTGAGTCCGGCCTTCGATGGTTTGTTTAGAAAGATTTCCTTTGCCAAATGGAGCTTGTCGCAAATGTAGTTTCTCTCAAGTATAAACAGCTTCGGGGTCTGTTGGGGTCAGCGTAGGATACGTTGAGGACAGATTTTGCTCCAACATCAGTCCTCTTCCCCCCCCTTCCCAATGTTTGAATTCAACATCGCCGCAAAACAGACTGATGAGCGCCCTGTCAAACTAGAATGCAGAGGGTGGGGGGGGGGGGGGAGTTATGGTGTGTGTGTGGGGGGGTTCCTGATGAGGACCATACCATGGGATCCATGTGTTCCTCAAGGGGGTGAGGGAGATGAATCGGGGGGTGAGGGGGGGGCAATGTTTACAGCAGCAACATCCGAGGATGAAACACAGATCCAAACTTCATCTCAATACATCTTCTCTGAAGCTACGATAATATCTAATATGCCAGGATGTTTTTCAGGTCCTGGCAGACAGATGGACTTTGTGGTTTTGCTTCAAAGTTTGTAAATTTGCCAGGCCTCAGTTTTACACAGACGCAAGGGTAGCCTCTGCATGGTATCAGGCAGTCAACCATGGTACTAATTAGTAAACAATACTTTTTAGTCAGTCATGGTACTAGTTAGTGAACTATGGTACTTTTTAGTGAGTCATGGTACTAGTTAGTGAACTATGGTACTTTTTAGTGAGTCATGGTACTAGTTAGTGAACTATGGTACTTTTTAGTGAGTCATGGTACTAGTCAACCATGCTAATGTTCCGTCAGTGTTTTCCGTGCCTCTTTCCCATCAAGCACACAACTCCCTCTGTGCAGCTACCTCAGCAATCCTCCTTCCGACAGCCCTCCCACACGCGACGCCACGCTCTCAAATGTCCTGGCGAAAACTTCACAAGCAACGCCATGCTGTAGCTGCAGTATGTAACATACTCTGTAAAACAGAGACACACAATGTGACAGAACGGTCAGATGGACTGAAAACAATTCTCCTCGGAGGAAGAGCTCTAGAGTGAAAGTGTGCTGGATTCGGCTCGACTCTGCGGAACCTTCTAGATCTAGAAACGTCTACCACCTTACCACGGAACGTCTCGTGACTGGGTGTGTGATTGGGTCTGTCTCCGTGTGTCTGTGCAGAGCAGGGACGAGGGCATGAATATTTATGATCCCATAGGACCTGACGCACAGTGACCCAGAACGAACAAACTGTGAGTCATAGCGGTCAGAATGGATAATGACAGAGAGACGGGAGTGGGCGAGGGGTTCAAGAGGGAGAGGGGGGGGAGGGAGGAACGTTCACATGCATGTGCATTCACCAACACACACACACACACACCTGTGAACACATAGACACACACACGCACACACAAATCAAGCGCACCCACGTATTTCACATGATTTGCAAAATTCTATCGTTAACAGCAGTCACTCAGCGGGGCGGCTGTGTGTAGCAACACAGTGAACCACGAGGACTGAACATCTGCTGGACGACTGCAAATAAGACAGAGATTCTCCTGTCTGGACTGGTTACACATACTGTCTGATAACCAGAGCTCACCTAAGCTGTGTGTGTGCCTAGGATTGTGTGTGTGTGTAGGTATAATATGTGTGCGTGTAGGTGTTTAGGTGTGTGTAGGAATATATATATATATATGTGCGTGTGTAGGTATGTGTAGGTATATATATGTGTGTGTGTGCGTGTGTGTATAGATGTAGGTGCGTGTGTCGTAAGTTCTTCTTGGGCGTGATACAGAGAGGGGGAAACCCTAACTGTGAGAACGGCTGAACCTTTGAAGTTCTCTTCTTCTTGGATTCTGGGTCGCTGTGTGGTTCCAGTAGGTGAGCCTGTCTGTAAAGCACCACAATTGGGGAGGATTCCAGGGCTAACAAAGTTCAATCCTGGGATTGGGTTGGGGGAAGGAGGGGTTAGGATTTTACGGGGACTTCCCTGGGTGTCTGAAGTAGTCTTTCTTCTGTGGAACCAGGCAGGTGCTGTCATGAACTAGGGGCAACTGAAGCAAATGCTCTCATATTGCAGCACTCGGAGACACTGTATATCTGGAACCTTACGGACAGACTAGACGATGTCTGGGTTTCTCCCACCTGGATGCTGTAGTTGCGTTAGTTCTCTGTCCCATCTGTTAAATATTTGTTTATTTTATTTAGAATTTATTTTAAATGGATAAATTAACATTAGGCTTATACAGAACTTTCCGGCCCCACAAGTACACACATCACCGAGGAAAACATGAAAGAAATGTTTAGAGACAGCGTGGAAAAGATAGCGGGTGTAAAAGCAGTTTATCAACACAACGTTTTGCGGTGAATCTAAGGACGACCTGGAAAAAAAGGGGTTAGGGCTGAACTGATAACCTCAGCAACGTTCAAGAGTGCAACCTGTTCAGCTTCGCTGCGAAGCTTGAGCTGAGGGCAAAGCAACAAATTAAGACCTGTGTTTTCCTTGGCATGGTGGCACAGGCAGGGGCCACACAAGGCTACCACTCCAGATGGCGGGCATATCTGGAATCTGATAGGGTTTCATTGAATTAAGTTGCCACGGTTGCATGTCGACTTCAAGCCCGGTTAGCAGAGAGCTATGTGAAGTGGATGGCGGTTCTACAGGCCACTGAGCAGATCAGACTGTGTCCTGAAGCCATGAAATTCTTCAAAGGGAACCAGAAGAGAAGAAAAAAAAAAAAAGCAAACGAGGGCTGATTACTTCTTTGTGGACCGCGAGGATGTGTATGTCGGTCATGTTTATTCATGTCATCTGTCTTCTAGACGAGCTTTGTGTGAGGGAGAGATGTGGTGCTCGCCATTTCACTGAAACGGTGAGAGAAATCGACAGGGAATCAGGGATAAATTGTTATTCGAAGGTTACTGTATTCCTTTGAAAAACATTTTCTCCGATGAGACATTCGAAAAGAGTCGCCCCTCCCAAGAGGAATAAAAAGGAACTCTCTCATTCTTCCATTTGTATTTTTCTCCTTCGCCTCATCTTTGGCCAGAGTAACCCGTTCTGCATTTCAATGTCTCCAAACCGGGAGCCCACTTCCACCCGGCTTGTGTTTATGAAAACACAAGTTTCCAAGCGCCTGTAAGGAGTTTATATTTGGTGCGCTACGCCTGTATATCTCCCTCCCCTGGCTCCGTGCCCCTCCACACACGGCTCCACAGAGGTTAGTCTCCCCCCCCACCCCCACCGGTTACCATAGCGCCGGCTGATTGATTTGCTCTTTAATGGCTTCCTGTGTTGGGCGTGGCAGGGGGGGGGGGGATCTGTAGGCCCGGGCCGGGCTCCGCGCTCCTCTGCTGCCACACATCTGTGGTGCCGTAAAACGAGTCGCGGAGCCCTTTCCTGTGGCCTGGGAGGATGACGTGACCCTGCATTAAAAGATCGGGGCTCTGACGAGGACTGAGAGATGTGGTGCTGGCTGGGGGAGAGCCAGGGTGGCGGTGGTGGTGGGGTGTACCAACTTCTGTGTGGGGAGGGGGGGGGGGGCGGGGGGCGGGGCTATGTGGAGTTAGGGGTGGCAGTATGGAGGGTGGTGGGGGGGGGTCAGGGACTGGCACACTGGAGAGAGAGAGACGTCAGGGAGCGCTGGGGTGTGGGGCGTGGGGGCTTCTGCTCCACGCTGGAGGGCAGAGGCCTAGCAGCGGGGCCCCTGGTGATCCTGTCCTACGGAGAGGTTACTTCGGGGTGGAGCTCCTACTTCAAGACGGCTCGTGTTCAGAGCCGAGGGAGTTACAATGGGCTGGATACGTTGGATTTCGCTTGCAGGGCATGCCCGTCGGCCAGGTTGGAGACTGTTTGATTTGTTCCTTTTGCGAGAGGGATCAAGTTTCAGTGAGCGGAATCAAGTTTCTAGTGGGCTTCAGCTCGCATCGTAAATCAAGCACACCACTATTTCAGACTTGTCTGTCTGGGTTACCCCCCCCCGGGGCGACTCTTTAGATTGATTTGAGCGACTTTAAAGAGAACTGAAACACTATGCACCTGCAAAGCTGTGCCAGACTTGAAACAGAAGCACTAAAAACAAAAGGCTTTGACCTAAAAGCCACTACAGAATTCTCCCCCTAATCATGTGACTAAAGGGATAAAACTAAGGATTTGAGAGAAGTCAGTGTTTTGTGTGTGAGTTCTGTGTGCGTGTGAGAGATGCGTGTGTGTGAGTAGGGAAGGGGGGGGTGTGTCCCCTGGGAGAGAAGCAGACTTCAACAGAGCATTTATTCGCGTTTGATTTTGACCAGGCTAATTACGAGGTGGTGATGGGGAGGTGGGGGGGGGCGAGCTAGATAAGCGTGGGGGGAGGGAGGGGGGGGAGTAGATACCTAAACACCCAGAGCAGGCCCCCTCTGAGATGAAACCTGTGCAGTTAATCTGTCTGACTCAACTGTTCTCTCCCCTGCCTCTATGCTACTGTTCCTCTCTACCCTGCCTCCCTCCCTTGCCTTCCTCTCTGGCCTCTCTCCACCCCTTCCCTCTACCATGTTTTCCTGTCCCTGCTAATAGATTCAGCTGGCCTCTGACCTGCTCTGAACTTCAAAGTCCCCCATCGTCCACCAGGTTACTTTCATTAGCCCCCCCCCCCTTCAACCTCCTTCCTCCTCTTCAACCTCCACCTCGTCCCTTCCTGCGCCCCTCACAGATCAAGCTCTACCCCCAACCCCTAGACGGAATCTGAGATGGGATGTTGTCCCAGGGGGGGCGTAAGGGCCCAGTCCCATCATATCCTCCTGTGGTCTTCCCAGTTGTGCATACACACTTAAACACAGATATCCCCTCAGCCAAGCACTAAAGTAAAGAACAGATTTGGGATGTTTGGTTTTTATTTCCCCTCGTTTTGTTTCATGCAGGTACCCCGCAGGTACCTCATTTGAAAAAAATGCTGAGACAGCATTCTGCTCTACCGCAATAAGCAACAATGCAATTCCATTTATTTAATTGTGCAAACAGCACTCGCTTGATCTGTATTATTACGAGATTTACCAAACCCTCACTGGTCTACGCCTGAGATCTGTGTCAGATATTATTCTTATTCTATGTTACCTAACAAGTCCGTCTTTTAAAGTGAACATGATCAAGTTCAACACACACACACACGACTTCCACACACCTGGAACCAATGAAGAGAGAATTGGAGAAGGTTGTCGAGATGATATCTCAATGTTATTTGCAACCAAACACTCTTCAGATAAAGAAGTACAACCGGTAACTCAATACAGACATGGGGCAGATATCAGCCACAGCCCAGATACATTTGTATTTTGAGAGCAGAAAAACAACAACAAAAAACGATTCTGTATGTAAAGGCTCAACTACAACTAAAAACTCATAACTGACATGTTATTAGTTAGTACTATCACATGCGTGTTTGTTTACGATGTAAACCCAGGATACACACCCAGGATAAACCGAGTGGTAGAATCAGGTTTGTTTACCGGAGAGACTGTCAGGAGGCAGGCTGGGCTAATGATGACCGAGGATGGTCAGGGTTTGGTGTTGCTACGGTAATCAGGTCTGTTCCAATTCGACCACTCCTTCCTGTTGGTCCAGTTTTCCTTCGAAAAGATAGAAGGGCAAAACACAGTACAGCACAGGTCCAGCTCCACACCAAATACAGCACCTCACCTCTACCCTGCCTCACCTGTTTCATGGAAGTACAGGCACACAAATATTGGGCTGGGGCGATGAGAATGGGGCTGGGGATAGGAGGCTGGGGCGATGAGGCTGGGGCGATGAGGCTGGGGCTGGGGAGATGAGGCTGGGGCTGGGGAGATGAGGCTGGGGCTGGGGATAGGAAGCTGGGGAGATGAGGCTGGGCAGAGGTGGCACCACAGGTCCAAAAGTGGTGGGGCAAAATTTGGGAACCATCTGCACTGACTCGTTTTTTAATACAGTCTATGCTCGATAGCGTTAGCAGCAATGAGTTGTTGAGCGGGGTGGTCGATGCTCTGCCCCTGGGCCCGGGTTGGCTGTAACGAGGAGATCACTGTGACTGACAGGTGCAGTCACAGGTACTTGTTGCAGTCAGCGTTTGAAGTAGTGCGTTATAGCCAACAGAGTAAACGGGCTGAAATTTGGAGAAGTATTTTAACAACTTGTTCACTTGGACACATCTCCTCTCTTCCACCTGCCAGCAAGTATGTGACAATCCTATGAAGTACCGCACAGGTGTGAATGGCCTGCTCTCTCACGTTTTGAAAGTGCACAGCGGTACAGCCCCAGGTGCTGCTGGGAGCAGAGGGCGGGGCCTCCCTCTCTCCCCAGTGGAGCGATGGAGGGGGAACCCCCCCCCCCCCCCAAACTGAAATGTAGAAGCCCATAAAACAGGCCTTTCATTTGGGGCATGAGCCCCAGAGTTAGCTGGAGCAAGCCTTCCCTTCTCCTGAACAGAGAGGAGTTTATCCACGGGGCGTGTAGCGTGTATTCCCCTGTCAGAGTGTGGAGAGGGGTTGTGTGTGTGTGTAGGGGGGGGGGTGTTATTGTTTGATCAGATCAGAGGGTTTTGAGGGGCTGGGACACGTTGGCTGTTAACGACTAGGCAGCTGGGGATGAGGATCTGACAGTGGATCTGGATGAGGGTGTACTGAGCACAGTAGGATAAGAGAACGCTGGAGGAGGTGGGGGAGGGAGGGAGGTGGGGGAGACACCTGTGCATTTACCTCCAGGTCATTGTCTCAACATGCTGACTGGTGACAAATAGAGACTGGGAAAATTAACTCATGAAAAAGATACAGGATGAATAAAAACAGAGAGAGAGAGAGACAGAGAGACAGAGAGAGAGAGCAGAGAAACAGAAACAGGGAGAGTGGCCATACCGTAGCCGTTTGCTGGTGTGTCGTTTGATCATCACTCCCATGGTTATGAGTGCAGTGAGGCAGCCTGCTGTTCCCAGTACAACTCCTAGGACATTATCTGGAAGAAACACAAACACACACACACACACACTGGAGATGAGTCCTTCTTTGGTAACTGACTGGAGCTGAGGCCATCTGCTGCTCGGCCTGGCTGAAGCCTGGGGCTCTGGTGCGACAGGTCACCCAGATACGCAGCCTGCCTGTGGGGCTGTGAGCCAGGTGTCTGTGGGGGACTGGGGGGGTCAGTCGGCGCTAACATGTCCGGGTCCAGGCTGTATCAGCCCTGGGGCATCTCACTGCTGGTCCCAGTTCTCTGAGGAGTGGTCACCAGAGGATAGACAGGGGTGAGATTCTTAGTATACTTCATTAGCGTCTGCTTACCTGTCTGGTTGTCAATCCGCTTACCTGTCTGCCTGCCTGCCTGTCTGCTTATCTGTCTATTAATCTGCTTCCCTGTCTGTCTATGTGAGGCCATCCAGAGCACCAACACCTACACACTACTCTGCCTCCCAGACACTGATGTCCACAGCTGTTAGACTCAGCCTCACCAGCTAACCTTGCCCTTAATCTGGATCTCTGGGGGCATGGTTTGTGTGGGTCTATGCAATGAAGCGCGAGACAAGACTTCACCAATCTCTCTCTTGCCATGTCTGCGGTTAGGCACAGTCCCCATTCTCCCTGCTCTGGTTCCACAGGCAGACAAGAAGAAAAAAGCAAAATGCTGGCCATAGAAAATGGAAGATGTATTCAAATAAGTCACCGAGGACCTCTCTCTCTCTCGTATAGCACTTTTGACTATAGCTTTTCATTCCTTTCTGCCTGTAAGGGAGCATCTCATTCAATTCTCTGTCGGTCTCTCCAATTGTCCTCGGCAGCTGTCAAACGTCTTTTAATCACTTGTTATTTTCTCTCTCTCTCTCTCCCCCCCCCCCCCCGTCTCCCCCCCCCGTCTTTCTCGCTCTCCCCTCTCCCTCCGTCCTAGGTGTATTACAATGAGAGCACCATCGCAAAGTGTTTCGTTCATCTTTACTCTCCGTCAGTTATATTGTCTTTCAGGAGAGCGTGACTTGGCTCATCCAGATGCCTCTGGAACCTTCCGCTGTTTAAAGTCTCCCCACGTCGTTTTACTGCCCTGAGATCAAAAACATTCCAAGAACTTTCTTTAATGCCAACCCCCCCCCCCCACACACACACACACACACACACACACACCATAACACACACACACACACTCACTCACCTTTACCTCATAGAACGTGCATTGAAATCAATCAAGGTCCTAACACACATTCATCACAAGCCTAGTTCCAGCAGTGACCAGCCTCAACAGACAGACACAACTATGTGTCACCCAGCCAGTCAGGTGGCCTGTCACCAGGGTCTTGTTAAAGCGCACAGAGAAGACCACAAAGGAGATGTGTGTTGGCTTCTGTTCTTCAAGACGTCGCCCTACCATCTGCTAGCTGCTTTTTCGTGGTTGATAGGGAGGCGGAAAGTGGCCCGCTCTGGGCTTCCTGTTGGGACTCCACTTCCTTATTTATATGGTTCAAAGAGTCACATGACCCTGGCAGAGATGAAGCAACGCTTGTCTCCAACCTCGCAGGACAGGTACGTGTGTGTGTGTGTGTGTGTCCACACGCGTTTCGTGTTCCTGTGTCATAATCTCTCGGGTGTGTCCAGCTAACTCATCCTAAATAGATCAAGTGTCGTCTAAAAAGCCTTGGTGGAGAAATATGGAGGAGGTTTAGGGGGGGGGGACGAGCCAAAAGAGAAGAAAAAAAACGAGGTGGAGGAGAAGGAGGAAGACGAGGGGGAGGAGAAGGAGGAAGACGAGGGGGAGAGGAACCTGAGGAGGGAGGAGGAAGATATGAAGGAAGAGGAGGAGGTGAGGTCAAGTCCGGTTTCTGCAGCTGTGACCTGACCAGAGACCCTCCTCCAGAAATGATATCATATGAGAACCAGCCAGCTGATAGCTATCCAGAGGAAGTCCCAGCTAACAGTATAATTAAAAGAGGATGGAGATAGAGAGCAAAAACAAATGTGATAGTTACTTAATACAGATACAGTGCAACAAGGAGCGCCGCCCCCCCCCCCAAAAAAAAAAACAACAACAACTAAGCTATCACATGCACATAGCTGTATGGATGGCTGGTCCAACTGTTCTCTCCCGTAGGAAACGGATAGTAAGAGAGAGAAAAAAATGACTGTAGCCATGTCAGACATGGACTACACAGTCCTGTGTCCTGTAACCAGGTCTCCACCCGCGTTCTCACAGGGACACGTCGCCATCCGGTGGCCTGGGCTGGGTACTGCATCTGCTGGGGATGAGCCGACTGCCATCGCGAGGACACAGGTGGTTCCCATTGAGAGACCCAGAGCCAGGCCAAGCCAGAGCAGTTAGGCCCGCTCGTCTAATAGCCTGGCTGGGCAGCCAAGCTACATATCTGCTTTCAATGAACCTGGCCTCTTCAAAGCCGATCTCCAGTTTTGTTTCAGGACCGCAAAACGTCATTTCTATTCCTGGGAGCTGTGGAGATAGCAGTGTGAGAGACGCTCCTAGAAAAGAAACGATGCGTTTAACGTCTGTCAAGAGAATTCGGGTGGAATCGAGACGACGCTTGTGTGAAACCTCCCCCCTGGGTATTAAACTCTCACATCAGCGTATGAACGATCCTCTGACTTCACAGTTCCCCACAGTACACAAGACCCAGCCCATTACTTCCGACACATCGTGACCCGGAGCGACTGTACTATACTGCGAAAACAGACCACCGCACGTGTCACCGGAACTCACCCGAGAAGCAATAGGCCGGTTCTCCGCTCCAGGCGCCGTCCTCCAGGCAGGTGCGGTCTGAGGAACCGTGGAACGGGTAACCGTCTTGGCAGGAGAACCTCAGCGTCGCCCCCCTGCAGGTAGCGTGTTCCTTCCTTCCGACAGTGCCTGGGTGCGGCCAGCCAGCCGCAGGACACGACTGCAGGACACAACGTGACGTGGGATGTTATATTATACGGCGTATCGTTCATTCCGCATGCCACACGGCACTACTACATGACCCAGAGGAATATGAATCGAAGAGAATAAGAAACTAACATGATATATAATGTCTTCTTATAAAACATACACAGCAGCAAACACACAGACATTCACACACACCCACACACACACGTCAGGGGATTCCTCCCCTGAAGGTCTAGCAGATACATTCTCACCATCCTATGTGGAAGGTCGATTCCCTGACAAGTCAGTTCAATTCCCAGACAGTGGGTTCAATTCCCAGACAGTGGGTTCAAGTCCCAGACAGTGGGATCAATTCCTAGACAGTGGGTTCAATTCCTAGACAGTTGGTTTAAGTCCCAGACAGTGGGTTCAATTCCCAGACAGTGGGTTCAAGTCCCAGACAGTGGGTTCAATTCCCAGACAGTGGGTTCAATTCCCAGACAGTGGGTTGCATTCCCAGACAGTGGGTTGCATTCCCAGACAGCGTACCAGGCTGCAGGTCTCGGCGCAGGGCCTGGTGCTCCTGGTAGGAGCGCAGGGTGGCGTTGCCCGCCGCCAGGCTCCGCATGGTCAGGGTGTCGTACTTGCAGAACTGGGTGCCGTCCCCAAAGCACAGGTCCAACATGGCCGCCACCAGAGGGTCCCCTGGGGCCTCGGGGGCGGAGAAGGCAGGCAGGAAGTCTGGGCGGTGCTTCGGAGGAAGGAAGTACCTCTCCAGGAGGTGCTGGGTGTCGTAGGCGAACAAGGAAGTCTCCTCCGAGATGTTCCCTGCAAGAAGCCCGAAACACAATGAACGGACTTTGCCGTTTGTTCACACGTACAGAGAGCTGGTGGGTCTGACGGAATGAGCCGGCGCAGGTACAGAGCACGGCCGGGACCTTTAAGAGATCCACCATTTCTGCTGCCTGGATCACAGTGGAACCAGGTGGCCCAACAAGAAGAATCCATGGGAACCCATGATCCCAACCCTGGCCTGGCACGAGGATGAGAGTCCTATCTGGATCTGGGTGATGTCATGAGTGAACAGGGCTAGATGCTGTTAAATCTTTAACAGCATCAAGCCCAGATCAAACATGCTGGCCACAGATCAAGTACAATGGAAGTCTGGGGTCCAGAGTGTGGGGACCTCAGCTATTCATGCAGTGTTAGAGAGTGTTTACGCATTCTGTGGCCAGGCAAACATCAGGTTGCAAACATGTGGGCTGACTCATGATGAGGTCATAGCCCTCCATACCTCTTTGTGATCTATGAATACGAATCTAACCCCTAACGTGAGGCCCAGCCAGAGTATACCCTCCAATCATATTCTAGAACAGTGGCTCGGACTTAGACACTAGTCTTAAAAAAAAGGAGATCCTGACATCCCAACATCTTGCATGGCACGTAAAAGCGACCATGCCTGTAGCCTTACAATGACTTCCTACCCCTCAGAGCTAACTCTCCTAACCCTGCCTTTAGCTCAGCTGGTTAACACAGTCTTGGGTTAGGGCTCGATATCCTGTCCATCCTTTACTCACAGCTCGCTCCGAATTCAAAGAGGTCCTCGGGGCTGCTGTTGGTAGGGTGTATGACCCCGCCCAGGCTGGTGAGAAGGTCATCCTCGGGGTCAGAGTTCATCTGGCCCAGCAGGCCCTGGGTGCGGTTGGTGGACCCAGGCGGGAGGAGCACGGTGATCGCCATGGCGCCTGCTCGGCCGCGCACCTCCGCGGCCACGCCAGAGGAGAACATCACGGTCACGTTGTGGGGGGTTGGAGAGAACAGGAACACGCCTGGAGGAGAAGGGGTGGGGGGAAGAGAGGGAGAAGAGAGGGAGAAGAGAGGGTGCGTGGGAACAGGGGGAGGAGGGAACAGGAACACGCCTGGAGGAGAAGGGGTGGGGGGAAGAGAGGGAGAAGAGAGGGTGCGTGGGAACAGGGGGAGGAGGGAACAGCACGCACACAGTCATATAGTAAATGGTCCTACAGCCCTGAATGCGTTGCGCTCTGACACAACTTTGCGTCCCCCCTGAAATCCAGTGGTTTGACGATTTGAAAAGGGGTCTACCCTGCTGCATCACCTCTCAGGTCCATCCAGCTCTGCTCGGAGAAGGACGGAACCTTCTGGTTCCTCAGCACTTGCAGCTGGTCCTGCCTCAGCGCCAGGCGCACCTCTATGACGTCAGAGGTGTTCTCCTTCATCGCCACGGAGGACAACCTTGTAGCCCGAGCTAGAGTACCTGAAGGGATCGCCCGCACACAAACGGATGAATGAAGATCCAGACAGAAAAATGCACAGATAAAAATGCGATTCCTATATCTACAACAGGATTGTTCCAGAAGGTCTTGGCAGCATTATCTCCAAGAAGCCAGATGTTTTCGCAGGCAGCCGTCTGAGAGGACGAGCAGAAGGCTGCTAATATGTGGCTGTCTCAAGTCACTAGCTCTGGGTACTGGTCTGGAGGACATCCCATCCAATGACACTGACAGCAGCTGGACTTGACGCGAGCCAGCGGAGATCTCCCAGGAGAGACAGGGTGAGAACTGGAGGACATAAGAAGTCTTTTGACGGTGCCAAGATGTTTCACTCCCACAAGTACCCCTGACAGGACTGAATTAAGTCAAAACAAACGCGTATGACAGTGGGACATCTGCAGGTAGACACCCTCTTAATAAATATAAAAACAACAAATACAACACATTCAGGAGAATAGCAGCTTAATAACAGTCAGATTGTCAGTATCTACAGACAAAGGTGAGAAGCACTGCACAGACCGACACAGAACACTTTGCCGTATCACATACAGAGTATATACCATACTGCATGTATCAAAAACAGAACCGAAACCAAAAAGACAATACATTTCCTAAACTGGCAGTAAAGACTACATGTAAACAGACTACATGATATTAACCCTCTCATTTGTCTCAAGTCTGTGCTACACAAATACATCGGAAAAGTACTGCCGTTATAACAAACATGCACAGACTGAGAGACAGGCTCTCCAACGGGGGGGGGGGGGGAGGGGGGGGGGCTTCCTCACCGTTCTGGAGGTGGACCTGCTCCGTCCTGCCCTGGACGCTCAGCCCCTCCTGGAGGGACAGGAGCAGCTGGTACTCCCCTCGGCCGTCGAAGGAGTAGGCCAGACCGTCAAAGGTGATGAAGTGAGGGTCTCCCAGGACAGAGCCTGTCAGACAGAACTACACTCGAGCAGCGGCACCTGCTTGTTTTATGCCTCCTAGCAGTAAATACATACGCTCAATTCGACTTTATTTCAGGACGCATAATGTCCACGTCAACTGGTTTGGTCGAAACTGCGACAGTAATGTTTCCTGAACTGGCTGTAGAGCCTCTAGATGTAAGGACACTTTTGTAAAGACTGTACATAAAGATTCTATATTGTAAAGACCCTAAATTGTAAAGACTGGGTGTAAAGATGCTGGATTGTAAATATGCTCAATTGTAAAGACTTCAATTCCAGCTGCTGGAACACCCCAGCCTCTCACCAGCCCCAGGGGGTCGGTAGGCACGGCAACCAGAGGACGGACGATGGCTGAAGTAGACCTGGCAGTGGTCGGACCACAGACAGCAGTAGTAGAAGCTGAGCACATCGTGGAGCCAGTGGGAGAGCCCTGGGACCCGGGGAGGGTCTCTGTACGGAGGCGAGCCCCAGTCGTGAGCCCGATCTGGGGTGCTACCTCCAATCGAGTCCCCTGTCAGGACCTGGGCCCCCGTGCTGTCATAGCAACACTGTTGCGAGTTCTTGACTGTGGTTCGTTGAGTAGTGGCGTCAACGGACGATGGTCACGAATAAAGGGGGGGGTGGTTCTGGAGCTATAGGAGGCGACGGTGCCGGTGTCTGCGCGAGCCTGGGCCAGCGTGCAGGGGCAGTCAAGGACCTCCGACAGGAAGCGAGGCAGGCTCCTCTCCTGGGCGTCCCACTGCAGGCCCCAGGCCAAGGCCCAGGGCGCAGAGTCCTGCCTGAAGGCCGGCTCCAGGTGCCAGGCCAGGGCATGGGCCCCGCTCCACACCGCCCGCACGTTTCTGAACAACATGGAAGCACAACATGGTTCATACTATGGCCAAATAAAAGATACTTCACAATGAACCTGGTTTAAACCTGAATACAATCCTTTACAGGGTCCGGGTCACTCATGTTGGCTTTATTTGAGACCAACTGTAAACAATTTGTGATTTTACTTATGTTCAATCTGTTCTATTTCTGTGCTTATGCCAATGTATTCCTCTACTCTGATGCCATTGCAGAGCTGGCCCATAAGAAACCTTGGTCTGCACTGAATCTTCCTCTAATATGTTTTTTTTTAAAGAAACCCTCAAAAACAGATTAAATAAACCCTGCTTACCGGGCCCCAGCTGAGTGTGTGCTGGCTCCTACACGGACACTCCCCAGCCTCCAGTCAGAGTGGGGTGCCCCCGAGGGCCTGGGGTCGAAACTGAAGCTCCCACTGTTAGGGAAGTCTCTCCCCAGGGAGTACAGGAACGTCCACTCTGCCCTGAGCGACGCTGAGCTGTTCCCCCCCGTCTCTGTATTGGTATCTACCTCTCTGTAGCCCCACAGCTCCACGTCAACCCTCTCTGCTCCTATCACAGGGGGGTTCCAGGTCATGCTGAGGGCCCCGGCCGTGCCTGCAGTACCATAATGCTGCCACTGGGTGGCATTCACCAGGATCAGCCTGGAAGCTGGTTCAAGTTTACTTTGATGGACTGTAACATAAAGTTGAAGGCTGGTTAAGCATGTAGAAAGTATGTTAACAGTTGTCCAATTGTGCAATGTGTAATAAACATATGACAAGGATAATAAACGTGTGATAAAAATGTGGTTGTAATGTGTCTATGTAGTGATGCTTTATAATGGTGTTTAGAATTCTCATTCTCTATGTTTTGTGGATAGGGTTAACTTACCTGATAAATACTCCCCTGGCCTACGGAAAGGGGCTCCATCGGTGGAGACGTCGAAGGGAACCCAGCCGGTCTCGTACAGCAGGGGTGAGATACAGTGACCTCTGCCCTCTGGATCAACGAACCCCTCGGTCACAACCTCACCTCTGAACCTGCACCGCACACAGACACCCAGGTGTTAAACCCCCTAACCCTGAACCACTCTTGAGCCCACCACCTCACTCAGAGACACTTGAACTGTAGTGTGGTCTACACATTCCCAACGCATCTTAACTTCAGGTTCATCTTTAAATTACTTGGGGTTACTGTTTACTATAGCAAGGATAAACTGACCTTGTTTGTGAGATACACCTGTAGTGCTTGTACAACATGAGTGGACCACACACACACACCTGCAGTGGAGTTGCTGGCCTGGATCGAAGGTGACATTGAGGAGCATGAATGTGCTCCCCCCAAACATGGATGCTGAATAGGGGGCAATTTTGAGACAGAACTGTCCGTAGTCCACACAGCAGTCCTGGAGAGACTGGCATGTAGCATGGCAGGAGCATTCTCCCTGTGACTCACCACACCGACTCTCACATGAACGACCTAGAGAGGAAACGACCTCACCTTAAAATCACAACAAACCAACACTATGATCTTTACGTGGATATTTTATTGAGGATATACCATAATATCACGATTCCCAAGCAGTTGTGCCGCCAAGGCCATAGGTTAATACTTCAACAGCATGATAACATTCCTGAAATTCAGTTATTGCTATTGATTTGTGTGCCACCCAAGTTCTGGGAGTGCCACTCTTCCCAATATTGCCAGTGAATTGCGTTTACACTACACTAAAAGTACACGACATTAAGCTTACGTTACTCACCAATGACATTGCAAATACAAAATATCAAGCTATTCCCACAAAACAAATGCACACCGTTGACGCCGTGGTCCTCATGGTAGAAACTACCGAGCATAATCTTTTCTACAAGTTTGTTCCCATTATTCGGCCGTCCTTGAGCTACAAATCACTGTGCCAAGTTGAGCAATCGTAACAAAGGTCTTAAATAAAGTTATTTCACCCCCCGGGCCAACACACACTCACTTGTATAATTGATTAACAGATGCAAACTGTTAGACACCCGTTTGCCTTTCCAATTCTTGAATGGAAATAATACTGTCAGCTTTGCCCAGTCGTCGATATAGTACAAGGCAGTCAAAATTAAAACTAAAACATTTTCTAAACAACAACAAACAACATGTTTTCCGCGTGTGAAGCGACAGTACAACATGAAACAGTTAGGATACGGGAAACTATCGCGCATGCGTACTATCTTGACAGCTAGAACGTCATCTGTCCTACACCAGCTTTCGTAGCGTTCTGCCTTTTTTGATGGTTATAGCTTCCTTTCGATGAAGCAAATTATTACTAGTTAGAGTTGGGTTTTTGGGATGACGTTCTCAGCAAATATGTTTGTTAGATAACACGATCAAATCCCAATCAGAAGACAAACGCTATCGGAATGAATCTGAAAGCTAGCTCTAGCTAGCTGCTGTACTTTCCTCTAACCGTAGGCGTATCTCTAAAAATGTATCTTCTATATACAATTGTCGCTGGTTTAGTTAGCTTTTTAGTTTTAAAATGGATAAAAAAGCGAAGGTACTGCACAGATTTAAAAAGACTTGATGGCAAAACGGTTCTTATCACTGGTAAGAAAGATAGCTCTAGCTTGACAGCTAGCTAGCACTGTTATCTACTCGACATCATCACAGCTGAAATAGCTTGCTCGCTACTTACTGTTACGTTGACATAGCGACAGACCAATAAACATTATTCACACGATTAGTAACAGCTGTATGTTATCTATGTAATATAGACATAACAATCCTGTCCTTGCTCTAATATGTTACGAAACTTGTGAAATGTAACTTCATATAATAAAAAATATCAGATTTAGCTTTTGGTATGTAAAGGACTAAATTAAATCTATAGTCTTACGCGGTAGCCTACTGTGTGTCTGTCTCACACAGGAGGAAACTCTGGGGTTGGCAAGGAGACAGCCATAGCCCTGGCCATGCGTGGAGCTCGTGTCATCATCGCTTGCCGGGACGTGGACAAGGCTGAGAAGGCAGTGAGGGACATCAAGATCAGGAGCCACAGTGTCAACGTGCTGCACATGGAGCTGGACTTGGCCAACATGCGCTCCATACGAGACTTCTGTAAGAACTTCCTGCAGAGAGAGAAGAGGCTGGACATCCTGATCAACAACGCAGGTCAGAGTCTGGGAGAGCATGTCGTCTCTGGACACTCTGAAGGTGGAACACCACAGAAACTTCTGCTGACCGAGTCTGCAGAATGTGTTTGGATGGAGAGACAGCAGGATAGACAGCTGAGCCCAACAACACGAAACACAGCATGACAAAAAACATTGATACCACTCAGTATATCTGACACTGGTACTATGTCATCTTTCCTCCCAAATGATATCACTCTCTCTCCATTTCCCTCCTCCCCCCCACCAGGTATTCCCGGTCTCCTGGACTGGACGGACGATAACTTCAGCATGTGTTTCGGGGTCAACCACCTGGGTCACTTCCTGCTCACCAACCTGCTGCTTGGCCGTCTGAGAGAGTGCTCCCCGAGTCGTGTGGTCACCCTCACCTGCTCCAACTACAAATACCAGAAGCTGGACTTCCAGGACCTCAACTACAACCTGCTGCCCTTCTTCACCTACTGCCGCAGCAAGCTGGCCAACCTGTACTTCACCCAGGAGCTGTCCCGCATCGCCCAGGGGAAAGGAGTGACGTCCTACGCTGTGCACCCAGGTGACTGTCCTGCTCACGCTCTCCCCTGGCTGCCTGGAGGCATGAAGCAGGGGGGGGCTGGAGGGCTGGGCAGTGACCATACTAGCTGGAGAGTGTTGGTAGTAGTGGACTTGATGTTGTGGCACTCATTCAGGAATTGAGTCACTTATGTAATCGTCTCTTTTTCTGTGAGTGCTACTTCTGTCGTTCCCTCACCTGTGTCTCTCTTTGTCCTTCCCTCTATCCCCCCCTCTCTCTCCCTCACTATGTCTCCCTCACCAACCCCCCCCTCCCCAGGCTATGTGCAGAGCAGCTGGACCTGCCACTACTCGGTGCTGTTCAGGATGCTGATGCAGGTGATCATGTGGATGTTCTTTGTGCCGTGTGAGATGGGGGCTCAGACGGTGGTGTGGTGCTCCGTGTCCGACGAGGCCGCCAAGCACAGCGGGGGCTACTTCACAGACTGCCGGCCGGCCTCTCTGAGGCCCTTCGCCAGAGACCAGGGAGTGGCCAAGAAGCTGTGGGAGGCCAGCGAGAGACTGGTCAACCTGGCCTGAAGAGATCTGGAGAGACTGGTCAACCTGGTCTAAGGAGATCTGGAGAGACTGGTCAACCTGGTCTAAGGAGATCTGGAGAGACTGGTCAACCTGGTCTAAGGAGATCTGGAGAGACTGGTTACTCTGGTCTAGAGATATCTGGAGAGACTGGTTACTCTTGTCCGGAGAGACTGGTCACTCTGGTCTGGAGAGATCCGGAGAGACTGGTTACTTTGTGTTTGTTTTGGTGTTTATTTAAGTCATTGTGCATTATGATGTATTGTTTGTAAATACGTTTTTTTATTCTTTCAAATTATGACATTAAACAGTTATGTTTTCTTCTGAATGAATCAATTAATAACAGATACATTTGAATAGGTTACTCTATGAAAAATCTTTATTCACAAATTCATGAGATATTGAACTTGTTTATTCAGTCTTGAATACTGATATGTGAAGATATTCTAGTTTGCATGTTCGGTGCTTTATCTATTACTATTCAGGGCTCCAGACTAACTTGTTGCCTTGGTTGCACTGGTGCGCCTAACTTTTTTATTTAGGTGCACCAGCACAAAATTTAGGTGCACCCAGATTTTTCCTTGCGTCGCCACAATTTCAAGGTCACCTTTTTATCACGCTCCATATACATTCATATATATTATGTAAATGATCTTAAACAAGAATAAGGTGTAGGTAAATATTTTTTTTATTTGAAGCACAATCATACTGTATATACAGTTAGGTCCATAAATATTTGGACATTGACACAATTTTCATCATTTTGGCTCTGTATACCACCACAATGGATTTGAAATGAAAAAATCAAGATGTGCTTTAAGTGCAGACTTTCAGCTTTAATTTCAGGGTATTTACATCCAAATCAGGTGAACGGTGTAGGAATTACAACACATTTTATATGTGGCCCCCCCCTTTTTAAGGGACCAAAAATAATTGGACAAACTAACATAATCATAAATCTAATTGTCACTTTTAATACTTGGTTGCAAATCCTTTGCAGTCAATGACAGCCTGAAGTCTGGAACCCATAGACATCACCAGACGCTGGGTTTCGTCCCTGGTGATGCTCTGCCAGGCCTCTACTGCAACTGTCTTCAGTTCCTGCTTGTTCTTGGGGCATTTTCCCTTCAGTTTTGTCTTTAGCAAGTGAAATGCATGCTCAATTGGATTTAGGTCAGGTGATTGACTTGGCCATTGCAGAACATTCCACTTATTTGCCTTAAAAAACTCTTTGGTTGCTTTCGCAGTATGCTTCGGGTCATTGTCCATCTGCACTGTGAAGCGCCGTCCTATGAGTTCTGAAGCATTTGGCTGAATCTGAGCAGATAATATTGCCAGAAACACTTCAGAATTCATCCTACTGCTTTTGTCAGCAGTCACATCATCGATAAATACAAGGGAACCAGTTCCATTGGCAGCCATACATGCCCACGCCATAACACTACCTCCACCATGCTTCACTGATGAGGTGGTATGCTTTGGATCATGAGCAGTTCCTTCCCTTCTCCATACTCTTCTCTTCCCATCATTCAGGTACAAGTTGATCTTGGTCTCATCTGTCCATAGGATGTTGTTCCAGAACTGTACAGGGTCTTTTAGATGTTTTTTGGCAAACTCTAATCTGGTCTTCCTGTTTTTGAGACTCACCAATGGTTTACATCTTGTGGTGAACCCTCTGTATTTACTCTGGTGAAGTCTTCTCTTAATTTTTGACTTTGAAAAAGAGAGTACCTCTGTACTTGGTCTCAACTGAATGACAAAGTGAACAAGACACAATTACCCTCTGTAAATATTTACTGCATTAAAACAGTGACAAAACCCCCCAGCCTTATCCAACGACACAACACCCTACCTGCATTCACAGAAGACCAGAGAAACATGCCACACAAAGTTAGGTTTGGCACACTCATTCACTGGTACACTAAATAACAAGTTGATGTATATTTTTTACGTAAAACAAATCAATCGTAGGTGTTTTCTACCCTGTTCTGACCGTCACCGTGGAGGACGAGGCAGGTGCACCAAACACGCAGAGCCAAGGATCTGGGCTGTCCTGTCCTCTTGGCGTGTCAACATCTGTCCCCATGCTGAGGGCACAGCAGCGCCCCCTTGTGTATGCATTCTGCTAGAGCAAGAGAGCCCTGTCTGAGTCCAGTGAGCTAGTGTACTAACCATGTCTGAGTCCAGTGAGCTAGTGTACTAACCCTGTCTGTATCAGTGAGTTAGTATACTAACCCTGTCTATCAGTGAGCTAGTGTACTACTACTAACCCTGTCTGTATCAGAGTAAGCTAGTATACTAACCATGTCTGTATCAGTGAGCTAGTATACTAACCCTGTCTGTATCAGTGAGCTAGTGTACTAACCCTGTCTGTATCAGTGAGCTATACTAACCCTGTCTGTATCAGTGAGCTAGTATACTAACCCTGTCTGTATCAGACTGAGCTAGTATACCAACCCTGTCTGTGAGGAAAACAGTCAGAACCTGAAAATAGCTAGCCATCATGATCTCACCGGCCTCCACACACTCATGATGCTGGTCCAAACCTCAGGGCTAGGGGAGGGCATGCCAACACAGAGACCAGGCAGGGTGTTTGCCCTTCTCAAGAACATGTAACAGACTAGCCCGAAGATACCAACCGCTAAGCGACCGCCCCGCACTGTGTTGTCTTATGGCTAGCTTGCCAAACATGATTCAAAATGACATCATGGACTGATTCAATGGTAAAAACACGAGTGGGCAGGAGCTAATAAAACGCCCACAGTTCGAAATGTACAGTATCAAACGAATCACGTTTGACTAAAATAATGAGCGACTTGTTTGGATTTACAGTTAGGTCCATAAATATTTGGACATTGACACAATTTTCATCATTTTGGCTCTGTATACCACCACAATGGATTTGAAATGAAACAATCAAGATGTGCTTTAAGTGCAGACTTTCAGCTTTAATTTCAGGGTATTTACATCCAAATCAGGTGAACGGTGTAGGAATTACAACACATTTTATATGTGGCCCCCCCCTTTTTAAGGGACCAAAAATAATTGGACAAACTAACATAATCATAAATCTAATTGTCACTTAATACTTGGTTGCAAATCCTTTGCAGTCAATGACAGCCTGAAGTCTGGAACCCATAGACATCACCAGACGCTGGGTTTCGTCCCTGGTGATGCTCTGCCAGGCCTCTACTGCAACTGTCTTCAGTTCCTGCTTGTTCTTGGGGCATTTTCCCTTCAGTTTTGTCTTTAGCAAGTGAAGTGAAGTCTTCTCTTAATTTTTGACTTTGACACAGATACGCCTACCTCCTGGAGAGTGTTCTTGATCTGGCCAACTGTTGTGAAGGGGTTTTTCTTCACCAGGGAAAGAATTCTTCTGTCATCCACCACAGTTGTTTTCCGTGGTCTTCCGGGTCTTTTGGTGTTGCTGAGCTCACCAGTGCGTTCTTTCTTTTTAAGAATGTACCAAACAGTTGATTTGGCCACACCTAATGTTTTTGCTATCTCTCTGATAGGTTTGTTTTGATTTTTCAGCCTAACGATGGCTTGCTTCACTGATGGTGACAGCTCTTTGGACTTCATATTGAGAGTTGACAGCAACAGATTCCAAACACAAATACCATACTTGAAATGAACTCTAGACCTTTTATCTGCTCCTTGTCAATGAAATAACGAACTCCCATGAGGGAATAACATACACCTGGCCATGGAACAGCTGAGCAGCCAATTGTCCAATTACTTTTGGTCCCTTAAAAAGGGGGGGGGCCACATATAAAATGTATTGTAATTCCTACACCGTTCACCTGATTTGGATGTAAATACCCTGAAATTTAAGCTGAAAGTCTGCACTTAAAGCACATCTTGATTGTTTCATTTCAAATCCATTGTGGTGGTATACAGAGCCAAAATGATGAAAATTGTGTCAATGTCCAAATATTTATGGACCTAACTGTATATAAAAACAAATCTTTTAAGTGCTTCACTGAGCTACCAAACTAAAACATTTTAAGCAAAATAAAACATTTCAAAATAGAAAGTGCTACAGTTTAAAAGTGCTTCCCTGAACTGAGACCTAACATTTCATGGCTCAAAGTCTTATAGCGAGTCCCACCTTGCTGTCCCATGCCCTTCAGATGGCCAACACCTGTAATTTGGCCTTCTTGCCCTATGGCCTTGGCTAAATCATCTTGCCACACTCTCCCTAGCATCAAAATCCTAGCTCCATGGGTTAGCTCCATGGCCCAGCTTCGTAACTCAGGGGTCCGCAATTCATTTTTACAAGGGGCCACATGAGAAACCTGAAATGTGTTGGAGGGCCTCATCAATTTGCTCACTATTCATTTTCTCCCATTGTAAAAAGCAGTAAAGTATATATTTTGATTAGCTGCTACTGGTTATCAGAAGAATAAGGATATTCTGTAAATATTTATATAAATATTTTAGATTTTGGTGTAGGTCAAATAGGAAAGATTATAGAAGTAATAAACAGTATAAACAACAACAACAGTGTTTCATTTTATTTGTAACCAGTTAATCTTCACAAACACTGAAAAGTTGTTTTGCAGTATGTTAATGATCAAGAATTGATCAACTTTATACAAAAAGCAATACGTTCTTTTAGTTCATTTTGTTCTGTGAGAGAAATCCACTGGGCTTGAACAAGTGCATCGAAATCTGTCTGAATGTCTGAGGTGGATATGCGAATTATTTGCTCACTATTCATTTTCTCCCATTGTAAAAAGCAGTAAAGTATATATTTTGATTAGCTGCTACTGGTTATCAGAAGAATAAGGATATTCTGTAAATATTTATATAAATATTTTAGATTTTGGTGTAGGTCAAATAGGAAAGATTATAGAAGTAATAAACAGTATAAACAACAACAACAGTGTTTCATTTTATTTGTAACCAGTTAATCTTCACAAACACTGAAAAGTTGTTTTGCAGTATGTTAATGATCAAGAATTGATCAACTTTATACAAAAAGCAATACGTTCTTTTAGTTAATTTTGTTCTGTGAGAGAAATCCACTGGGCTTGAACAAGTGCATCGAAATCTGTCTGAATGTCTGAGGTGGATATGCGAAGGACAGCTGACAGGTAATGATCAGGGTCTGCAGTTTAACTAGCAAACCATCAGCCCGCGCCCACTGAATCAGTCAAGTTCTTATTATGTCCGCGTTAGTTTTTTTTCTTCACAGTTTTCACTTTGACCTCAGTAAACAGATACTTAGAAGTCCATGTCTTGTTAAAAGTTAATCAGTGGCAAAGTTTTTCATTTTCGAGGGCTAAACAACAGCTAACTCTCCTGTCGGTGAGGTTGCGCAAGCGCACATATGTAAATCGCCTGATCACTGTAGTCTTTCAGGACTACATATTTACTACCGCTCAACACATTTATTTATTTTAAATTTTTGATTTACCTCACGTGGGCCGGATTAAGACAGCCTGTGGCCGGTTATGGCCCGCGGGCCATACAATGCCCAGGTCTGCTAAACTGACTCTCTGGTGCTGAGGTCGTAATTTCAATCACACAGCACGGAGCTACAGGAATATCTGGACCACAGCCAATCAGAGGCAAAGACCCGCCCCATCTCTGTCTCTGATTGGTTTAGACCACGATATGATCCAACCATGAGTGTCAGTTCCGTTTTAGGATAACAAACGCTTCGTTTGTGGAGAGGCAGCGGATGCGAGGAGGTTAGGTGCACCGGTGCGACCTAGGAAAAAATTTAGTCGCACCCGTACACATTTTGGTCGCAAAAATGTGTACTCTAGAGCCCTGCTATTGAAGTCCTTTCCAACCTTACCAAGACATAATGGCTCCTTCAGACATCCTGCAGTCCAACATTACCATCTAGAGGAGAGTGAGGGTAATGCCTTTGTAGGTACATTCCATAGCAAGGGAAGATATCAGTTGTTCATGTGGTCTTCATCAACTGTGGACAACTGGGCCATGTTTGTGTTTGCAATATCTGTGGGTGTGTATGAACCATATACAGTCTATGGTGTGAACACATATTGTTTTACCTGAACTCTTTTAAGTATGCTACT
Source organism: Osmerus eperlanus (assembly GCF_963692335.1). Classification (NCBI taxonomy): domain Eukaryota; kingdom Metazoa; phylum Chordata; class Actinopteri; order Osmeriformes; family Osmeridae; genus Osmerus; species Osmerus eperlanus. The sequence continues at coordinate 2,621,549 of NC_085042.1, read as the reverse complement.
GTAAGATGGGGGTTGGTTATTTGAAAATGGATCAATCTGCATCAAGACCAGACAGAGGATAGAGATGGATTAATTTGAACATCTTTTAATGAGACCAAAACATGACTTCTCTGCAGAACTCTTTAGTGTCCCTCCTTAGAGCAGCAGAACTATGTACTGTTGATGCTTGGCTAGAGGCAGCAGTCACCTGCAGTTCCACCAGCGATCCACTAGGGGGCCACTCATGCCCACCTGAAGCACAGACAAGTAGAGAGCAGATTTGCACACCATTGCTAAATGCTGGGACTGCTAATTGTTTTTTTTTATAGACTGTGAAGTTTATATAGAGCACAACCCCTTTGATCCATGTCATAAAATGCCAAAACTATTCTACTATTGATTTCACATCCGATCAGATTCAAGACCCTGGTACTGACCTTCCGAGCAGTGAACGGGACTGCACCCGTCTACATCAAGTCTCTCCTGCAGCCTTACACCCCCACCCGTCACCTACGGTCTTCTTCAGACAACCGCCTGGTGGTCCCACCGCTCAAGACCGCCCGGTCCCAACACAAGCTCTTCTCCTGTCTGGCCCCCCAGTGGTGGAATCACCTCCCCACCTCCATCAGAGACACTGACTGTCTCTCCACCTTCAAGAAAAGGCTCAAGACGCACTTGTTCCGGGAGTACAACGGTACTTAGGAATGGTTCGCTTGACGATGTTTCCTCAAGGATCACAATGACTCTTGCTTAGAGACTTGTTGCTCTTGTGGTTAGTGGTAACTGTTAAAAAAAAAAAATTGTACTCGCTGTGATATATTGTTTTTATTATTGTTGCTTGTTTTTTTTTCCACAGGTACACTTGCACTTATAGCGGTTCATGTTGTTTAATTGTAACTTGTTTAACTACATGCTCTTATGGTTCTTCCCTTTGGCACTTACTTTGGTTGTTCACAATGTGTGCTTCATGTTTTGGCTACTCGCAATGTTTTTGTGGCTATCTTGTTGTTATGATCAGTGACCTATGCACTTTGTAAAGCTCTCTCTTGGAAGTCGCTTTGGATAAAAGTGTCTGCTAAATGAATAAATGTAAATGTAAATTCACTGTAATCAGAATAAATTATAGTTCTATACAATAATTGGGATTTTTTGTTGTTGCTATTTATCCATGAGGCCTTATAATTCCGCCTTATCAGACGTGGGCCAATGGGCTTGAAGCAGGCTAACACAGGTGTAGTTAATGAGTGTAATGAGGCGCGCTGCCCGAGTGCCATGCCTGAACTAGGCTTCACTCATGTGTGTGTGTTATGTCTGTGTGTGTTTGAGTGTCTGCGTGCGTGCGTGCGTGTGTGAGCATGCGTGTCTTTGTGTGATCGTAACACAAATACAAAGGTTTAGCGTGTCAGCGTTGCAGCCAGACACTTTAGAGCAGTGGTTCCCAACCCTGGTCCTCAGGTACCCCCTGTCCTGCACCTTTTAGATGTTTCCCTGCTCCAACACACCTGATTCAAATGAATGGGTCGTTATCTAGTTATGCAGAAGCCTGTTAACGACCATTCATTTGAATCAGGTGTGTTGGAGCAGGGAAACATCTAAAAGGTGCAGGACAGGGGGTACCTGAGGACCAGGGTTGAGAACCACTGCTCAGAGTATATCTCCTGTTTAGGCAGAAGCCACTTTGGTGATTGTGTTTATCTGAAAGGCGTTTTAGCGGTGGAATAGCTGTTCATTCTCCTTCTGAGTAGATGGACAGGGGAGGGCTCTGTGGAGTCAGTACCAATAACTAGTAGCAGCAGCACATGTCCCAGCGCCCTCTGCTGTGATCAAACTCCCTCGCACTTAAACACATCTGGTCATTACTACATTAGAATACCGTAGAACCCCTAGATCCAGTCATTACATATAACACCCCCACAAAGATATTTGAACAGTAATATATTCCCCCCCCCCCTACAGCCGACCTCCCGTTAGATATTTAAATACACATGATTAGGCTAAGCCTCCTTTCAAAACACACATCCACAGTTTATTGACATGTTGTAGGTATGACATCACCCACCAGTACTGCATCCTAACTTCTCATAGAAGCAGCAGATGACAGAGACCCAGTATGAGGGCCGAGGCCCAACTCCAACACCTTCATACTGGATGTGACTAACATACCTGGAGGATCATCTGTTACCTGAGGGGACTGGTTGACAAGTTAATCAGAACAATAACAACATAATAATGTGTTCATTTACCAGCTTTTATTTAAAACAACGTACAGGGTGACATGTGAACCTGCAACCTGGGAGTCAAATGCAGATCACCCATCAGGTCATCAACCATCAGATTCCACAGTGAACAGCCTCTATAAATCATCACTTTAACATCCTTCATGAGTGACCTACAGACCAGAGAGGTGATCTTCCTCCTGCATGTTCTACCATCATCATCATCAACATCAACAACCAGATTCAGTGTGAACAGGAATATGAAACCTGACCACTCAGGTGTTCAGAGGAGTGGGACTACAACTACCACACACCTCACTGGGATGACATCACAGACACTTCTGATTGGCAGATCTTTACGTCAGGGTATTTTGCATCAGCAGCTCCTCCAATAGAGAAGTATGGGTAGAGTTTCTCAGTGAAGGACTCTTTCTGAGTGAGGATGTGAGTCATGTCTTCAGGGTCGTAGAAGGACACCTCCCCCCTGTCCCAGTCCAGCTGAACTCTGACCCTCTGGAGTCTCCTCTTCAGAGGGAGAGTCTTACCCAGGACATCAATGTACTTACCACCCCTCAGAGTTAGACACCAGAATCCAGATTTTGGCGTTGTCGGCGACCTTTTCAAAAGTGTCTGCGACCTAAGTATAAATTGGGCTTAAGTCACCCTTCAGTTTCTCCTTCAGGCTGTTCACTACGGTGAGTTAGACCCCCCCCCTCCCAACACCCCTCTTTATCACTCAGTGAGTTAGACCCCCCCCCCCTCCCAACACCCCTCTTTATCACTCACAGTGAGTTAGACCCCCCCCCCCCAACACCCCTCTTTATCACTCAGTGAGTTAGAGGAGGTGGGGGGTAGAGAGGAGGTCAGGGGGAGAGGGGATCACACTAGACACACACAGTGTATATTCAAGTGGGTAATAGTGTCCCATTACTGGTCCTAAATGTAGTGTTAACATTGTGTGTGTGTGTGTACATGTGTGTGTGTGTGTGTGTAGGACCACTGTGTCACCAAGGAACACACAGCATGTCTTCTATCATCCTGTATAAAACATCTTTATTTCTCCTTATTTAGGCAGTAAGACACTATTTAGTTCATCACATTCAGTGGAACTGAGATCAAAGACAGGAATGTTGTTTGTCAACAATGAAAACAAAACAAACATTCTACACACACCAATATTTACAAACACTCTGGGATATCAATTACAACTGTATACAGTTCAATCTTCAATGACATCTATGTGAGCACAGTGTGTGAGAGTGTGTGTGGGCTATTCTACCTGACACAGGGACACTGAGGAGTCATAATGAACCCAGAACCCAGGATAGAGGGGCTCAGTGAATGTGCTGTGGAATGTGTGCAGGTGGGTCAGTGTGTCAGAGGAGACTGTGTAGAAGGACAGAGTGCCGGCCGGCCAGTCCAGATACACTCCTACTCTGTGGGAGGGGGGGCAGGTATGACAGTGTCCTTATTATTGTGACAGGCAGAGTAAGTGTTATCACGACACACCAGACTCCAGGACTTGTTATTGGATCCAAGCTCACAGTCAGCACCCCTTCCTCTCCTGCTGATTCCTTTATATGTCACTGCTATATCAACCCTTCCTCCACTCCACTCTGCCTCCCAGTAACAGCGCCCAGACAGACCCTCTCTACACAGCACCTGTGGACAGTACTCAAATCTCTCTGGGTGATCAGGATACGGCTGCTCCTCTCTCCTTGTCACCTTTCTGTTCTCCTCAGACAGAGAGAGGCGTCTGCATGCTGTGTTTGGGTCCAGTGTGAGCTCACAGGCATCTGATGGGGGAGACCAAGACACAATATATTACTGATCATCATCATTCACATTAGAATGTCTCCCTCTTCCTGCCCTCCCCCTTTCATTCTCTCCCCCCCACCCCCTGACTTCCTCTCCACCCCACCTCCTCTCCCCCCCACCTCCTCTTCTCCCCCTACCCCCCTTATCTACTCTCTCCCCCCCACCTCCCCCCCCGCACCCCCCTTATCTACTCTCTCCCCCCCACCTCCTCTCCCCTGACCCCCCCCCCTCCTCTCCCCACACCCCCTTGACCTCCTCTCAGAAGAGGAGAGAGACGAAAGGGGAGAAGGAGATGAAGGGAGGGGTGGGAGGAGGAGAGGGTAGGGCAGTGGAGAGGGAAGGAAGCGAGGAGTGAGGGAAGGAGGGAGGGGGAGAGGAAACACACACCAGCTAGGGGAAGGGAGGGGGGGAACAGGGGAGGGGGAGAGAGGGGAGGGTGAAGGGAGGGCACATACGTGTGTCCATTTCTGACAGTGTCAAAGTCACTAATGGTATTGTCCCTGTATGACCCTGTGTACTAGAACTAAGTAGCAGTCAATACTCACATTTCCTAAGACCAGGTTTGATCCTGCACTCTCCACCATGATCCACACTGTAGGGAGAAGCAGAGGAATGATGAGGAAATGACACATCTCACCTGTTGCTACGTGACTAAAGTAAACATATTGTTTCTATGTTTATCATCAGAGGTGTATTCCAGAAAACCCTGAACTCTGACTTGATGAACCCTGAGATGGGAAGCACAGAGTTATCGGTTCCAGAAGAGCTGATCTGAGTTCGTTTAATTCTAATTCACTGGAATTAGGAATTCTCATGCGTGCAGGCGAGAATGCAAACATTTTCTGAAAGGTAAACAACAACTGCAACAGCAAAAGAGAGACGATTGGTCAATGAGTAGATTTCAATGCAGTCTATTTATTTGACATTTAACCACACGTCTTACTACAACTGAACAAGTGGTGGAACAATCCTATGGGCACAAAACACACTTGGCAGCAGCTGAAAATGAAATATAAAATCAGTTCAAACAGGTAGGGCATATTTTGCTTTGGCCTTCCCACCCCCTTTGCATGTCATGAGTTCTGTAATGTTGTACAATGTATGTGCCCATGTGCTGAGGTGTTTTCTCCTGTTCCCACACTGTACTCCTCTAGGAGCATAGTCTGGGGGTTGACTTTTTCTCTCCTCTCCTCTCCTCATGTTTCTGCTGACATTTTCAAGGGGGCGCCGATAATGGCTGCCTCGGTCGGTATCTTTCGGCCAAAGTAAATTCCTTGTCTGTCATTGTCCCATTCTGATTCAGACACATGATTGTTTTAATCATGTTTGACAGGATTAAACCAAGTACAAATCATTCAGTGGCTGTCTCAACTTGTGAGAATGCTGTTTTAACACATAGATGTTGTCTCACCTAATCCTGCTCAGTATATGAACATTGGACTTGTAGCAGACTAACAGAAAGAAGGCAGAGGAGGGCACCACCTCTGACAGAGGCAGAAGAGCTCGGCTCTGAGCCAGAACGCTGGGCGACCAGCGGCTGAAGGCATCCCTGGAGGGAACTCATCCAAGCCTATCACCCCCGAGGACACAAGTACCCACATAAAATGTTAGTGTGTTTGTGGAGATTTCATTTTGGGGGTTCATTTCTCCCAAAGGTCATTGATGGTGTTACCTGCCTTGTTGAGCCTTCTGCCACAACAGAACCTCTTGCAGTTTAAGTTCTCAATATTGCAAAGAATGTGTACAGTACAGTAGAACAGAATGCTCTTCATCACAGAATGATAAAGATATGTTGTCTGCTGCCACAGAGAGGGATTCAGAAAGACCTACAGAGGTATACATATTACTGTATGGTAGCTACTGAGCTACACTGTTCTCCCCCCAATGTACATTGTTTTGAGGTTCTTGTGTGGAATTATGGGTTTGACATGTACATCGATGTGATGAGAACAAAGAATGAATGGTAAAACAACTGGCACATTCTTCTCCTTTATAACAGAGCATGACTGGGCATTACAAGGAGGAGCAGGGTTTCCCGCAGAAAATGTGTTAGTTAAGGTGGTAGGGTTTGCCGTCAGACCGGGGGGGGGGGGGGTTGTAGAGTCTAGCCTAATGTGTTCTGGGGGGGAGAGTTTGTTTGTACAATAGACTAATGCATTCTGCAGAGAAGGTACTGTTTGGAATGAAAGGGAGCAAACAGGACAGAGTAACAGTGCGTTCACACTGCAGCGGAGCGGGCGGCGCGTGGCGTCGGCTTCCAATTCATTTTCAATGAAACCAGGCGTTGACGCTCGCGTAGGGCATTGTGGGAAGGCGAGCGGAGCGGAGCGTTGCAAGTTGGATTTTCTCAACTTTATGTAAATGAGGAGCGTGAAAACGCTAGCGTTGGCCAATCGGATTGTTTTCTTGTTTCTTGTAACGTAGCAACCTTTGGTCATGATAAACATTTCTAGGTTTCACAATTTCAAGATGGAGGACAAACTTTTCGTATGTGTCTGCACACCCAGTTCTGTTCAGAACAAAGTTACTATTGTGACGAGCCTGAATTTAAAGATTACATTAAACTAATAATGCATGGTGCATGGTTGCCGATGTCGTCATTGTTCCTACTGTGTTTTTATAGCCTACTTTTAAATTCAGTCTCGTCACATTACGTGACTGTTCTGTGCCACTGCTAGCTCGCTAGCCCAGCCTACAAACGCCTGGTTGAGTGACCGGTGGCGTAACATGTATTCTACTGTAATCTTGCACTAGTAAAAATCTTGCACTTACATAAATCTTGTGTAAAAGTGGTATTTTGATCGATATTGTGAGTACATTAACCCAAATCTGCACGCTTGGCCATGACTACAACAGTGACCTTAGAGAACTACAACTCTGTATTAACTTGTCTAACACGCCCCCGAGCGTGGTGTACTGTGGGGAGGCAAGCGATGCAGAGCGTTAAAAAACGCTGCAGTGTGAACGCACTGTGACACGGCATTCATCTTTCTTTTTGTTTTGGACGACGTAGTTAAGGTGGCAGGCGTGTGTTGCTTTGGCGGCCGCCTTAACTGGAAAGTGTTGCGGGAAACCCTGAGGAGGGTCCATCAACCACCACAGCACAGATTAACAGGGACATGTTCAGTAAATACCAGGTTAGCTCTGCATGGAAATTTCATGTCATCCTTATGTGTTATACACAGTGGCGGTCCTAGCACATTTTGCGCCCCAGGCAAGTTTTTCCCTTACATATGCAACCAAAATGGCCGCAATTTAGAACCTCTCCATGTGGTCATTTTATATCAACTATTTATTCATTGAATTGAAAGAAAATGTGCCATATTGTGTTATGTATCGTTATCGGGATATGAAAGGATCTATATCAGCATATGAGATTTTGGTCATATCGCACAGCCCTACTGCAAACTAAAATACAACAGCACATTATCAGTAATACATTTAAAATGGGGAAAATGTGAATAATTGCTTTGCAGGTCAATTTAAGGTGTAGGCCCCTACATGTTCTGCCTGTGCCCCCAACATGTTCAGTTAGGGGCTACAGTGCTCCTAGTAAAACAAGTTAGTCTGGAGCCCTGGATGAGGAAAGGACACCCCATGTCTGATAGTTGCTTCAGGCTCGGCATGAGGGAGGAGAGAAATTCATGGTTTGTTAAAAAGCTGCCAGCAAGCAGGTTAGGTTAGTTACCATCAGTTACCGTGGTAACGTAACCAGAGTTTGTGTTTCCTCTCTTTCTGGATCAGAAAACCCAGAGTTTCCCTCATCTCAGGGTTAACAAACTCAGTGTTTCCACTTCAACCCACTTTCTGGAATAGACCTCAGGAAATACAATTATGATTGTAGCTATATAATCCTAATTGCACTAAAGGCTATTGTAGATTATATAGGGCTTCTCTCTTCCTAACCCACTGTCCTAAATAAACATGCAGTCTGTGATTGTATAATCATGAAATGCAAGGAATATTAACATTCTTAAATGTCTATTCAGTGTTAAGCAACATTACATGAAGAGGTATATAAAAACACAAACATGTCCTTACTTGAGTTTCTCCAGTCTGCAGTGTGAATCCTCCAGTCCAGCAGAGAGCAGCTTCAATCCTTTTTCTCCTGGATGATTGTAGCTCAGGTCCAGTTCCCTCAGGTGGAAGGGGTTGGACCTCAGAGCTGAGGCCAGAGAAGCACAGCCTTCCTCTGTGACCAGACAGCCTGACAGCCTGTAGAAAGAGGATCAATGTTGTGACAGAATCCATCTGGGCCTCCAGAGTGACTCAGCACAGAGGGGTTCATTTGGCAGGTGCTGTCATAGCTGCTCCTCCCCCTCATTAGACAGAGTGACCTTTCCCCCCAGTTCAGGAAGGTTAGGTTTGTGTTCAGTTTGGTGCTAGTAGTTCTATGGAACATCAGGACGTCTGCTACATAAAGCCACACTTGACTTGAATGAACACAACAAATTAGTTGGGGCTATAGACAATTTCATGAGCCGTTTCCGCTCTACTTCCTAAACTCCTCCCTTCGATGCAATTCACTTCCGTTCTGGAGGGCTGGGTTTGTTTTTCTAGCTAGCTCCGTTGTGCCGACAAAGCACTGATATCGCAGTGACAAAGATGATATACAATTTACAACATGAAGAAAAGTGGTTCGGGAATGACGTGTGCGGTAGTTGGTTGCAAACACTCAAGAAAGCACCTGAACGAGTGGTTAGATAGAGTGCTACGACCACCAGTTTTAAAACCTAGAATCGCCTCTAGCCTGTTACAGTTATACTACAGTAGTATGCTTATTGTTTGTAGGCTATTCACATTTTGTTGGTGTTCCTTTGTCCTATTGTTGCAGTGGATTTAATAATTATACATTGATATGTGGATATAATAATTCAAACCTTTCAAAGTGCCAATACACACATCAAGCCCGGCATGAGGTGTGTAGCCAACCGGTGCTTGTTTAAAGCAGTCATAACCGGGTTTATAGGAAGAATAGATAGATAAGTAGGCACTTCAGGCAGTGACAAGCCACTTAAATAAGGATAACAGTGTACTGCCTGTCTTGTCCTTCTGAAGTTGTTAAATTCAATAGGCTGAACATCAACATGTAACATCAATAGCCTAGAAATTCCAAACGAATTAGCTTTCAATGTTATATATACCTAGGCTACTTGGACCGTGTCCTGGCAATAAATAAAGAACATTATGCTACATGTTTTGCCAGGATAACTGGCAACACCATTGAATGTTCATGATGTTCCTGTGTGTTTATTCCTTTGACTGGGTACAACAACGCGATCAGTCAACCACTATAAATGTTTTTAATGTCGGGCTACGAATGTATAGAACAACTTCTGTCTGATACGTGTGGCATCCTTTAGCCAAATAATTAGCCTACATTTTCTGAGAGATTGAAGAGCTAGACAACAAATGTTCTAATGAATCACCGACTAAAGGCATCTTCTGACATTGCATTTGCTCCATGTTAAAAGCTACAAAATGATGGACTGGCAAAAGCTTTATAACTATAAATCTACTCTAAAATGTACTTAAAAGTATGGCGACGACGTTGGCAACTTATCCAGTAGTAAATGTCAAACGACAAGTATGTCAAAGTAATGGAACCGTGATCCCAAGCTTGCATCGACATCGCTGTGTTTACACCGGCAGACGCTTTGCAAACCACTTCCGGCGGAAATGAAATGCATTTGTGTTTGGGTTATGGCGGCCCCCTGGGATTTGGCGCGTAAACTTGTCTATAGCCCCTATTCTTAAGCAGTACGAGACATAGAACATGGATCATATCTATCCACCATTGCAGAAAGCAATGTTCACGGCCACGTGACCTTTCCCTCTCTAAACCGAGTTCTATGACATCTCGACGTAGATCATCATTGCCGCCGCTGCTTCAGAATTGTATTAAATATCACGATATCGAGGAGGATGAACAACTGAACAGTGACAGGACGTTAATCACTCATGAAGTCATGACAACCTAATAAACAACAGCGACTAGCTACTTTCCCGACAAAGCCCTCTACTGCTGCCTCTTTCTGGCTATTTGTAACTACCTCCCATTCCCCACACCCTGCCGCAGTCAACTAAAACGTAATTTATACATATAAAGTGGTAAAATATCAGCCTACCTGCCGAACTTGTTCCACTGAGTTGGATTCCAAATGAAGAATATCCCACTTCAGTCGTTCTGTAGCCTATTAGCTACAAAACGTCCTGGTTTATACGATGAGAATGTTCTGTGGTAAACCTGAGGTAATTTGCTTCTAAATTACTGTAAAAAGCCTCAGTAAACTTATTTGTTCTGGACCGGCTACTAATAGACTTTAACTTTCAGATGGTAAATTTGTCTCTAGCTTAGAATTTTCTGAGCAGATAGACATCTGGTTCCCTTCAGACAACAGTGTTCTTTTTAGCAACACGGCTAGCTGATCCAGAGACAGAGATCACATGACAGGGCGTGCCATCAAACACTTCAGGCTATTGGACAATATAAGAAGTTATTCAAAAAAATTAAAGGGGAAATTAAATGGAAGTGAAATTAACCAAAAGCATTCAAAAAACGTTTCTAGCGATTTTTTTTTTCCAATAAGAGAGAATGCCTGTCAGTATTTATTTAACTATGTTAAGTCATTAGATAACCTGACTGCCTGTTGGCTCTGCACTCCCTGCGAGAAGAGGAACTGCTATATTAGTATGCTGTTCATGGATTACAGATAATCATTTAACACCATCATGCCTGTCTTTATATAGGCTATTTCAACATTTTATATTCTTTCCAAAATTGTAGTTTAAAGTTGTAACAGTCATGTTTGCATTCTGTGCTCTTTTTGCTTTAATGTTAGGACGCATTAGCAGGGCCAACCTCAATAAATTCAATGGTCAATGTCACCTTTTGTGATCTGTGCAAAGGACCAATAAAAGACTGACGTTCTGTGTTCAACTTTCTTTCTTCCCTTTTTTAAAGAGCAGATATGTGTTTGAAATCTCACTCGGTATGGGGCATTTGGCTGACTCCCTGCATCTCAGATGGAATACTACCATCCTATGAAGTAAAGTCTGTCAGAATAAATGTGAATAGCCAGTTACATACATATATACGGTATATACAGTAGTATTATAGATCAAGCACACTTTTCTTGCCATTCCTAATTTGAAACCCTTCATGTAGTGGAAGAGGCGTCAACCACAGGAACAACAGCCGCCAGATGCTAAACTCACTGCCCAGGTAAATGTACAATAATATGATGAATAGTATAGCTTAACCCTTGTGTTGTCGTCAGGGTCAAACATGACTGCTATTATATTTAACAGCAGAGAAAACCCTCAAAAAGTTATTTTTTTTAACTTCAAATGTCTTACTTTTCCTAGTGACCCTGACATTCATAAAAATACATCACAGCAATCACAGACACACATGTACACAATAATAAATTGAGATTATGTGTGCTACTGATTTAGGTTACAGAGTCTATAAAGGTTCTGAAGATGACAATACCTCCATTTCTCTTTTTGCGAAAGCCATGACTGCACATTTCAGTGTTGTAATAAAACAATTGGTGTTCACAGATTAAAGTCAATGTTTTTCCACTGTGAAGAGGGAAACCCCAGATGTGCACAAAGTTTGATGAATGAGAGGTTGTGTTTCAATGCAAAATAGGTTTAAGGTTGAAAATTTAATTAAGCTGTATTTTATTACCCTTTGGGCAAGGGCATACATATTGTTAACACTACCCAAAGAGACTGCAATCATGTTGCACATTCAGAAACAGTTGCATCAACATTTTCATTCTGTCTAAAATAAACAAAAACATGAATTAAAATATAAGCCAATCATTATGTACAGCATGTTTTAGAGTGTTTCAGATGCAGCAAATCTGCCTGTTTCTTATCAAACTAGTCCTCACTGATGACTAGAAGGCATATCTCATTCTTGGCATTAAGTTTATACCCAACTTGATGATGGTAACTTTACTAATGGCTCATGTAGAACATAAATACATACCTCAGTGTCTCCAGTTTGCAGAGTGGGTTCCCCAGTCCAGCAGAGAGCAGCTTCATGCCGGCATCCTTCAGATCATTATTACTTAGATCTAGTTGTCTCAGGAAGGAGGTTGACTTCAGCACTGAGCCCAGAGAAGCACAGCCTTCCTCTGTGATGTGACAGCCTGACAGCCTGTAGAAGGTTATCATTAGGGAGGGATCACAAACACTTTTTATTGTTATCTCTACTCTTGATGCATGATTATGCTTTGCTTATGGTCTGCACCTCTTCTTCAACACCGACCACCTCTGGAAGAGTGGAACTCTCACTGAATTGCTCCTACCAAGCTTTCTTAAATGTTTTAACTATGAGTTTCCATGAGAGTTTTGACTCGAACACAATGACACAGTAGCCAGTAACCAATGTGAAAAATGAACCTGCCTGAGAAGCTGATTTTACTAAGCTGGATTGTACTTGTGAAATATCCCCAAAACAATCCTGTCTAATATATGTCTATACTGAGACATCATGTGGACTTCCTGAGGTATTTCTAAGTCATATAATGTGAAATGTAGGCCATCAGTGAATCTTTTGTTCTAAACTGTCTAGTGTCTTTCTGAACCAGATAATGCAGGTTTAGTATCTCCTATGATCAGTACTATAGACGAGATCTATGGCACTGTTGTACTGACATGATCAAACTATCAATGAATATATGACACTGTTCAGGAATGGTTAGCTTGATTGTGTTATTGTGACATGAAACTTAAAAGATTAATTCACCAGTGAGATACAATAACACAATACATCCTTTGGTATGTTTTGGAATGGTTCGAACACAGTAGTGACCACATACACACTACTCCTCATGATACTGGTTCAGACAGTAGTGACCACACACACACTACTCCTCATGATACTGGTTCAGACAGTAGTGACCACATACACACTACTCCTCATGATACTGGTTCAGACAGTAGTGACCACACACACACTACTCCTCAGTCATCCAGTCTGGATGTGTTCACAGATGCTGTGACAGATGTCAAACATCGGCTGTATACCAACATGCACCAGGGTGAGTTATAACAACGACTAACCCTGGTTCACGGCTAAACTCAGAAGGCTGAGGTTGGACAAGGAGGAAGCGTTCAGGAGTAGGGACAGATCCAGGTTCAAGAAGTCAAAGACCTGGTTTAGCAAGGTGGTGAGAGAGGCTAAACGACTGTACGACTGTACTCTGAGAGACCACAACCCCTACCCCTGCTAAGCAGCTGGGCCAGACTCTGTCTCTCCAGCCACCCTGAAGCACTGTGCTAAAAACACGTCTCTGACTCTCAGTCTAGCAGGTGATGTGGAAAAAACATCATACTGTTGTAGTTATGAAGATGGTTCATGATTATGATTTAAAGATACTTGTAATCACTCTTTGGTATATGCTGTATTATTGGAAACCATATTAATACAAGGTATATTAGTGGAAACCAGATGCAAAGCTGTTGGCTGATTATTGTTATCCCTAAACAATGGTAGGAGACATGAAGCGCAAAATATAGGGTTTAAATAATTAAAGGATGAGTGGGGGAGAGGAGCATGTGTATGCTTTCATAAAGGACCAGGATGCATAGCTATAACTTATGAGATATTTGTGGCCTTACGCCCAGAAGCCTAATGCAGCTGGCTGTTCAAGGTCAGAAAGAGCCTAATTGGAAGAAATGTCTATGTAGGAAAGTACCTGCTTTGAATCCCTTGAGACAAGGGACGCTTGGTAAGATTACCTAATGTCTATGTAACCAACAAATATTGTACTATATTAACATACGATGGGGAGAAGACTATATAAGTTAAATTGTCCGGAGAAAACTTCAGTCTGATCCCGGGATCACGCTCACGTTCTATTGGGAATCTTTGTTACCTGAGAACCAATAAAACACTTTGCATCAACCCTGTTGAGTTCCAGTGCTGTTTTTAAATTTTGAGAATTGACTGAAGACGTACAGAACTTTTGTTTCTTCAAATTGGCGAGCTACAACCAGGAGAAGTTTGAGAGATCCACCATGGGAGGAGAGCACCTCGGAACACGCCTTGGCCAAACAAATTTATAAGGTAAGCAGAGTTTTTTATATACATCTGCTTAATTCTGTGCGTTTCCGAGGTGTGAGCCCACCCAGCAGGCCAGGTAAACTGGTGCAATCTCTTCTTCAAAAGAACCTATGTCTTTTATTTAAAGTAATAAAACTATCAGAGCACTGAAACCCAGGTTTGATGCAAACATATTGTATGTTTGTATGTATTTTGTATGTCTTGTACTGCTATGGCGTGGAAAGAATGAACAATTAATATGTCACGTTCAACTATAATCTGCTGGTTCCTTGTCTGTCTAACTTTTGCTATGGGCTTGATTTGGCTTGCACTGACGGCGCAGCGCTTGCGTTAGTGTATATATATATAGTGTGCTTTTGTTTTGATATGTGGTATAGATGGTCTCCTGAGACAGTTTATCAAAGGAAGACATCTGATATCGGGCGTGTTGTGTATTTTAGTGTGTGAAATAATATGTGGTATAGATGGTCTCCTGAGACAGTTTATCAAAGGAAGACATCTGATATTGCGCGTGTCGTGGGGTCTACGACAGGCAGCAAAGGGCAGGAGTTATTTGTACGGGTGTACATTTGATGCCCTTCCAGAGCGAGTTTAGCTCTATAAGCCGGCAGATTCTCTTGGTTGAAAGAGAGTTAAAGTACTTTGTCAAATAAGATAACATTTGCGTGCGTCGCTGGAATAGCGATAGATAACATCATTGGCCAGAATTTAATGCTTGTGAATATGCTTATGTATCAGAATGAGTAGATATTAGACAAAAGTCATATAACAGACTGTATTTTACTGTAAATAGAGAGGAACATACACAGTAGAGTCTGCAAATGCACCAGAAACATTAAATGTGGTAGAGTAAGGAAAGAGGCTTCAAATGGTCCGCTGGGCTGGGCGAGAGCCAGACTTGCGTATTGCTCCTGGAACTTCACGCCTTCACCTAAACCGTGATAGACGTGGCCAGTAGAGACAAGCGCAGTCGGGTTGTCGTTTGGGCAGCGAGTGATAAAAAAAAGAAAAAAGAGAGAAGCCTGTAGATCTCTGTGAGCCCTTAAGGCTTGACAGAGAAATGAACCACTAATAACAATAGAGTGGCGTTGTCAGGGAAAGAAGCCCCAAAAATATAGCAGTAAATAGCCACATTTCTTCTGCCCCAGACAGAAAACCACATAGTTATAGATAAAGACAAGTGAACAGTTTTGTAAGCCAATGGCAAGCTCAACTCCAATGTTTCATGAGTTTCTTGGATCCTAAGTTGTGAGACATGTAAGTTGTGATTGAACATATCTCTGAATCATTGATATTTGTGGATGGCTAAACAGTTACAAGTGATCAGAGAAGTGTTGTGATTAATATAATCAGAAGCATCAGCGGTTCATTTCTCACAGACATTTTCTCTCTCTCCCTCTCAGACACACACACATTCTCTCCCTCTCGAACACGTACATCCACATCCTTTCTGTCCCTCTCCCACTCCCTCACACACACACACACTCATTCCCAGTTCCATAGACTCACACATACACCCACAAAAACACACATTGCACTCACACACACACATACCCACACATTCTCATCACACACACACACACATACCCACACATTCTCATCACACACACACACACCCACACATTCTCATCACACACACACACACACACCCACACATTCTCATCACACACACACACACCCACACATTCTCATTACACACACACACACACACACACACACACACACACACACACACACACACACACACACACACACACACACACACACACACACACACACACACACACACAAACGTCTCTCATCACACACAACACACTCATTCTCATCACACACACACACTCCTACACTCACTACAAACACACACATTAACATCCTCTCTGTTTTTGTCTTGTCTCTCCTTCCCAAAATACCCCCCACCCTTTCTGTCTCTCTCTTTCTTTCTTCCTCTCCCACACACACACACACACATCCACTCATTCCCAGTTACATATACTCACACACACATCTACAAACACTGTTACACACAATCATCCACATTAACGGCTCTCAATCACACTCACACACTCATTCCCAGTTACACACACACATACATCCACAAACACTTATAGACACACTCACTTAAATTAACGTCTTTCATCACACACACACACCCACTCACTCTCATTCGCACACACGCACACACATACCCACTCATTCCCAGACACACACACTCGCACCCTCTCTCTGTGTCTAGCTATTTCTTGTTGTTTCTCCCTGAGTTGTGCTTGAGTTACCGAAAGGTAGACACAGGCTCTGCGGAGAGCAGTGGCACCTGCCACAAGAGAACGACTATTTTCACAACCAGGAGCAAGGTTGTGTGCGTATAGAGAAGGACGCGGCTCCATAGAGAGACAGGAAGAGAGGCACTAGGGATTGTGTGTAATACTGACGGCAATCAGAAGTATCAGGGGACTGTGATTATTGTAAAGTACACACAGAAAAATATTAGCAAGTAAGGTTATTACAGTAATGAACACATTAAGGACCCCAGAGTTCCAATTTTGTAGACGGTGTGACACTTTACAGTAATAAATTGGCATACTAGACAACAGAGATAAAACACTACTTCTTATTTATTCTACTTTGATTAATGCAAACAGACACAGTAGTATTTTTGACAAAAACACACTTATTTACAAAAGTTGAGAATTAACAGAATGCTCAGCTGATAAATTTAAAACTTGGCAGAGTACCAAATCACAAATTCCGCCATAGAAGAGAATTCTTCCCTGACTTGTCTTAGCAGTAACACAATTGGCTTAATTCTACAGGTCCGGCCCAGGTTGGAGCAGACCACAGTAGCCACTATCCTAGCGACTTCCGGTTAAAAGTGCCAGTAGGGCACACAATAGTAGTATGGGATAGGCCAGCCACACATCCATCACTCAGTATTACCATTGTTCCCAGTGGGTTAAGTGGAGATAGGAAGGTGGGATTGTACCACCAGACCTCCATAAACAATAGACAAAAGAGGCTGGTGTAGGACCCCAACTTAGCTCCAGTGAGCTAACTGGGACAACTAATTAGCTATTTTGTAGAAATTAAGAAAATCAGGGAAACGGACGACCAACCAGTTTCCCAGGTCCTTGGTCAGCAGAACACGACACATTTATACAGGGATCATTCACGGTAAAAAAACAGTGAGAAGGCTTTGCACAGCCATGTGACGACTCCAGTGGAGGTAATAAAAAAAAAACGCCACCCAGACAACAAAAAGTTCATTCAACATTTCCTGAAGAAATGGCATGCTCGCAATTCAATTTGTCCGAAAGGAGGATCCTTTGATTTAGCGTGCTGTGAGGAGGTGGAGGTCAACATAAAGCCCCACAAATCTAAAGATTTGAAAGAAGACGAGGGAAAAGGAAGTGCTAGGTTGGTTTAGAAAGGAAGGACACAGACGCCAGCAGATGGCAAGAAATAGACGGAAAATACGAAGTGATGAAAGAAAGAAGACAGAGAAAATAACCAATCCAACAGAGACAAGAATAAAGGAAGTACAGGGACAGAGCCCCACCGCACCAGTATGGCCATTGGAGCCACCCACATATTTAGACAGTAAAGAAACTGATGCAGCACCTCCAAACAACCATCAACAGATCGCTCATTAGGGACACGCCCCAAACAAAACAGCAGAGAGCAATCGCTGGAATAGGGGGACAACATCAATCAGAAATGTCAAGACTGGGAGTAGTCAATACAAAGGATGAAGTATGAAATAAACAACCTGATGACAAAATTACGAAACCGCAGTGACAAGATGTCCACACCCAGGCCAACACCTGAAGTCAGACCAAACGAGGACCCCCACAGCACATGGCAACAACTCAGCGGCAGAGGGGTCGTGCACTCAAGTCATCACAAGCGACACACACGTGAAGAACAAGAGCAGCACTGGGTGAGAGATGGTGGAAGACTGGGGAGAAGATCCAACCTAAACGACCACCTAGAAGGGAGGGGAACAGAGGATCTAGATGATCCCATCCAGCAATGCCCACTGGTGGTAAAAGGACCTGGACAAGATCCCTTGTACGTGCCATGGTCGTTCATGGACATGATCGGCCTGGCAGGTAGACTACACTCACTGATGGAGCTAACAAATGGATAACAGCACTGGAAGAGAGCACAGCAGGAGTGACACTGGCTCTGGGAGATATAAAGGCTCTGCTAATGCACACGGCCGGAAAACAGATAACAGCAGAAGTTTTCCAAAATGCACAACTGCCAAGAGTGGTGACCGGAAACCAAGTGGACAGCGTAGGGTTCGAAGATCACCGCAACCAAGTATGGGCAGAGCTAAGGAAACACTACCCAGAGAAGATGGATCCCTCTAAGCTAGATGGCGAAATGCTGAAAGACGACGAATGTCCATCAAAGGTTCTGCATGCTTTTCAATGCAGGTGGAGTAATGAGACTGGGAGTGCCTGGAACACAAACAACACCACACAGAGACTGTTTATGCTGATGGTGATAAAGGCAATTCAAGATGTACAAAAGTGTCTAGACGGTGTGGTAGGCCTGAATGGACTGGCCAGAACACATACTCCATCACGTCAATAACTGCAGAGAAGAAAAACAGGAAGCAGAGGCCCAGGTTCCCGAGAACCCGACACACCAGGCCCCAGTGATGTTCCAGCCACCACCCCAACCTCCTGCTCCACCAGGACCAACGCAGGCAGCCCCAGTCTTTCCCCTAACTCTCACCCTGCCACCAATCCATGTGCACATTGGCTCCTCAGATCAACCCTGGAAGGGAAGGGGAGGACCTTCGCAACGTGGTGGGAAACCCCGTGGGGGAGGAGGAGGACGAGGCCCACCCCCACAGCCAGATGGACAAACACGGTCCAACCCCAATCTGACTGAATCAGCCACAAAATGCGTGCTGGGGATGTGGACAACAAGGACATATCAGAAGAGACTGTCTAACAAATCTGTATGTGGCGCCAGCTGCAGACTGGCAATAGAGGTGCCCAGAAAAGCCTGAGGGGGAAAAAATGTCGCCAATGATCTCATTACAACCACGAGAAGAACCCACCATATCAGTTACAGTGCAAGGCCAAGAACATGCATTCATGGTGGACACAGGAGCGACGTACTCATGCACTGGAAAAAATGGCTTCAATCTCCCCCTCTCAAGTTCATCCATCCGAGCTGTAGGCTTTTCTGGGAAAACACAAGTGGTACCAATTACGGAGCCACTCACAATGCAAATTGCAGGAAAAACTATTGTAGCACCTCTACTGTACTCAGCACACAGTCCCATCAATCTATTAGGAAGAGACATTCTATGAATATTAAAAGCCAATATCGTGTGTACCCAAAGCGGCCTGCGAGTGGAGTTCCAAGAAGATCCCTCAGCAAATCAGCAAACCAGTGACAGTTGAAAAGAAACTACAATATGTCTTAAGTTCACTAATGAATGTAACAACACAAGATCCCCACAGCCAGACCACAAGAATCTTCACTGACCCAATCATGGGAAGAATGGGAGCCGTGGATACAAGCATTAGTAGGGAAACCAAGACCACAACAGATGCCACTGCACTCTTCTTTATGACGAACATCAAGGTCACACGGACTATGCCGACTGTTGTATAGAGTTGCTATTTTTTTTTTTTTTTAACTGTCCTGTATCATCAACCAGGATATCTTTGTAGGCCCCGAAGGAGCTGCCGCAGCTATAACACTCCCACCAGAATTAAAAGAATGGTATCACATACAGGATTCTGCCCCTACGTTACATTAATTACAACTGAAGGACATAGATCTTATGAATTAGATCCAATGATAAAAGTAGCCATACAGGTATTAGAATGGAAGCCCACAAAATAATACACATCCCCTGACACACGTTATTATAGAATTTCAGGAAAATTACAACGTAGGGACAGCTGAGACAGTGGTAGTGAATATAAAAACACCAACAAAACTATGTAAATGTCAAATGTAAAAATGTGATGTCTACTCTCAGAGCATGAATATTTGTTAGGACAGGTACCCCCAACGTTATGGTACCCTACCAGAGACAGTACCCTCTCCGACACCACGCTATAGACGGGATTAGACCCACTATTAAGGGTCTAGTGAATGCAGGAGTCCTGATAGAAACAGAAAGCTCCTGTAATACACCCATCTTTCCAATAAAGAAGCCACACTCTAATGATTATCGATTGGTACATGATCTGCGAGCTATTAACTCCACTGGAGACTTTCCAAAGGCGATTGTTCTAATGCACACATATTACTTTCCAACATTCCGCCAGGCACAAAATGGTAAACAGTTGTTCACCTGTGCTCTGCATTTTTATGTTTCAGCACATCCAGACTCACGATACCTGTTTGCTTTCACCTTTGAAGGTAAACACAGTACTTAAACCCTATTACCCCAGGGATTCCTGGACAGCCCAGCTGTGTTTGATCAATGCTGGCCCAGGACCTACAGAATCTGCAGGTTACCAGTATCGTTATCCAGTAGGCTACATAAAGTAAGTAGAGACAAGTTACAATTTTGTCAGACGACAGTTGATTATCTGGGCAGGCGGCTTAGTGGGGATAAGAGACAGAGAGCACTGTCACGGATAGACACCATAGCCAAGGCTTCGAAACCTCAGACAGTAGAGCAAATGCTTACCTTACTAGGAATGGCGGGATACAGCAGACCATGGATTTGTGATTATGCCCTCAAATCAGCACCTTTGCGAGCCCTTACTAGGGCTGCAGGGCAGACTAGTAATGCTGCTACATTGCAGTGGACCGAAGAGGCGGAGGGAGCTTTTTTAGCTCTCAATAGTAACATGCAATCCGCCCCCACCCTTGGCAATCCCGATTAATCGAAACCACTTCATCTATATGTTCCGGAACGATCTGGATATGCTACTGCTGTATTGTTGAAAGACACGCCCATGGGGAAACAACCTATTACAGTACATAACTAGATAATGTAGAGGCAAGACTTCCACCCTGCTTTCAGGGACTGGCAGCCGCTGTCTTTGCTTTTAAACAAGCATCATCACCGACAATGGGACACCCAGTAACTTTCTACACATCCTATCAACTATATGCCTTACTCACAAGCCCACGATTTGTTTTAACAATGGCCAGAAGGACTGGCTACGAGGTGATACTGTCTGCTCCAGAACTAACCATTCAAAGGTTTGGCACGGTGAACCCAGCAACTACCACACACCTGTGTTCATGTAACTTTGTTATTAGGGATGCGCATGGTGGTCACCATTACGCCAGGGGGGTGATTATAGGTCACCTTCAAGTCGTAGGGGGGTCATCATATTTAGCAGCCACAGTTGATAGTGTTACGCAAATGCAAATAATGTGCACATTATAATGTTAGGAAAAACATTTCTGCTCCCATTTCACACATTCCAACAGCAGACGGACCATTTAGACATCTGATGATAGACTATGTAGACAAGATGCAACGTATAGGAAGACTGAGATACATCTTGGTAGTGATCTGTCAGTTCAATAGATGGGTAGAGGCAGTGCCAACTATTCCTGATCAGTAGCAAAATTCCTGTGCAGGGAGGTCTTTCCAAGATTCGAGTACCAACTGCCAAAACATTTTGTCACCGCATGAGATGGCTGCTGGAAGGCCCCTTCCAGCACCTAATTTAGAAGGACCCATCGAGGGTCCTCCCCACAAAGCATTTGAAAGAGAGCTGCATAGCTACCTACTGCTCTTAACACATGTAGCACAGTCCACAGACAAAGCATGGTACCATCACACCTTCTCCTACCCCCGACAAGGAAAGGGTCTTCCCCCTTTGTCCTTCTCCCAGAGGAGAAGCTTCAAAGCTTCTGGCCCAGCATGGGGTCAGATACAGAGGCCACACGGCCCACAGTATCAGACAAAGGATTTATAAGGAAGAACTTTCTTATGTGGATTTACAAACATATTCTCAAGGACTACATGGCTCATGGACACTATTTCAATGACAGTAGTTGATGTGTTATAATGTGTGTTTTTCTCATTTAATTAGAACGTTGTTTAATTGAGGTTTGATTATAACTTCCCTTCAAGTATAGTTAAGTCAGCCAATCTTGATATCAAAATGATTGTACCATACTAACAAAACCATTTACGAATGTTGTATTGTTATATTCGGAAGTTTGAGCATTCCATGGACAGTTGAAATAACGGAACTCAAAAGGTACAGCTACTTCACACCTAGGCAGATCTCAGGACGACGCCCAGGTGGGGGGAAACTGACCAATGAAAGAGGTCACCTTCACGGGGACCCCCCCTTGTTCTTTGGAGTATAAAACCCCCAAACGTACAATCACCCTCGCTTGTTCGTAGGATTAAACTGAAGTGCTCGCGACATTTCTAAACTATTCCTCTCAACCTGCAAATTCACTGAGCGCCCGGAACTTTGGCCAAAGATTCCGTTGTTCTATTTTCGTTGGACGATAACGAAACCATTGACTCTACCCTTCTTCAAACCGACAAAAGTAACTACGATTTGCAATATTTCTTACCTGTGACATATTGGCATGTTGTGATTGAATTGTTGATGTTGATTGTATTTTACAACTGAGTTAGCTTAACCCTTGCTAAGTCAGTTGCCCTTGCTCGTCCATTGTTACCACAAAGGCCTACCTGTCCCTCTCTACCCCTCTCTCACTCTCTCTCCCTCCCCCCTTTACACGCGCTCTACACAGCCATTGTGTTGCTTGCCCTCATTTGCATCCAGCCACTGTACTACTCTGACTAACCCATAACTTATCTGGTATTTGTTCATTATAATTACATTCTCCTAAATAAATCATTGTGTATAATTCGCGTATCACTCACGTTATCTGATCTGCTCTACTTTCATAGAATTCACGACTTAAGATTAGACTGATTATTACGAAGGCTATTATTTAAATGTTATTCAATAAGGTTTCCTCTATCCCTTTAACAATAAGATGTGGTGCCCTAAGAACTACATACTTTATTATTAAATTAAGTATTACTAATCTTAAACGAGCAAACCCCGCTACACACAGATACGTAAGGTAGTGTTTTCAACAGGTGAAAGGTGTCACCAAGGAAAGGGAAGCAGAGATTCCAGAGAACCTGCAGATGGTTGCACCTGGAGATTGGGTCTACGTGAAGATGAACATGGAAGACGATCCCAACCGGCTGAATGACCAACAACCCAGACCGCCGGCAGAGACCCATCTCCACCAGCCTTACTGGTCCAAGTGTTTTTGGTTTGCGTGCTTTCGTTTTTGCAACGCGTTTATGTATTTGCAGCGTTTTTGGTTTGCGTGCTTTCGTTGTTGCAACGCGTTTATGTATTTGGTTGTGTTGTGTGTATTTGCAGCGCGTTTGCTGAATGCTGCGTATGTGTTGTCAAATTCATGAAATTGTTTTCTTAATTTGCTTTTGCTTTGTCTATTTGCATGTGTTTTCATAATTTGCAGCGCGTTTGCACATGTCGGCCACCGTAGGTATTCGCTTACAAAGGATATGGTAAGAGCCTGGTAACACCATGGAAACAAACACGGCTTCCTTTTACAGTCCAGTTTCATATTACTTGCTGAGTAAATAGCCATGTTTTACCTGGTATCGCCTTGGAACGTATATTACAAGTTCTTACTAAGGGTAACGTTGACAAAGTGGTATTCGCTTACAAAGGGTATGGTAAGAGCCTGGTAACACTATGGAAACAAACACGGCTTCCTTTTACAGTCCAGTTTCATATTACTTACTGAGTAAATAGACATGTTTTACCTGGTATCGCCTTGGAACGTATAGTACAAGTTCATACTAAGGGTAACGTTGACAAAGTGGTATTCGCTTACAAAGGGTATGGTAAGAGCCTGGTAACACCATGGAAACAAACACGGCTTCCTTTTACAGTCCAGTTTCAGATTACTTACTGAGTAAATAGTCCAAACATGCGCAAGAACATACCCAGTATCCAAGAAGATTTACCGTGACAGTAGAGGAAAACTCTTCCCGCGGAGGTAGGTAGCTATACCAGCCAAGTAAATGAGGCCATCGATAAATGTATCTGAAAAGGTATTTTATTGTAAAGTACTATCTTATCTTCTCATTAGACGTGGACTGTTACCGACATAAACCTTACGTAACTGCAGGGTAATAGTAGAGTATTTTGTTCGTAATTCTGCTGGAGCTTGGCCGTCTTTACCTACTTAGTAGCAGCGGTATTTACCCAATAACACATTATAATTTACCATATATATCTCCCGTTGTTACCAACTTACCAGCGGTATACGTTTCCAGGTAAATACTAAGTTTTGTACTCTGTCTTTACCTAATTAGGACCAGTGCAAATTACCCAGTAATGACCAGCACGTTAGTATTTAGTTAATGGGTAAATACTTCGAATTATCTAGGTATTTACCACCTTGGTACCAATCGGTAATACCCAATAATACAGAAAATATACCCAGTAATGACCAGCACGTTAGTATTTAGTTAATGGGTAAATACTTCGAATTATCTAGGTATTTACCACCTTGGTACCAATTGGTAATACCCAATAATACAGAAAATATACCCAGTAATGACCAGTACGTTAGTATTTAGTTAATGGGTAAATACTAAGAATTATCTAGGTATTTACCACCTTGGTACCAATCGGTAATACCCAATAAAACACATAACATACCCTTTACTTTCTATGTAAATACCTAGTACTTAAGGGACTGTAAAAGGAAGGGTTACCGTAACATCTAGGCGAGATAGGAATCTCAGAGCAGAATTTAACATGCCTCCGCATGAGCACCCATTTCAACCCCCAGCGTATGACCAAGGTGCTGCAGAGAACATCCCAACTGCCCCACCTAACGAAGTATACCCGAACTTGCAACATACTAATCCTTTCAGACGTATGTTAATGCAAGCCTCGCCTCTGCGTCTTGTGACAGGTACCATTAACACTAGGAGTGGTCCAAAACATAGATATGGGGCAGCGCCATTAATGTCGCCATTAGAAAGAGAACAAACGGGGGAGAATATAGACACCTTCCCTATGATTCAGGTCCCAAATCCTAACCCTGGGGATGACGGCGATGCAACTATGTATGTTTTTAGACCATGGACAGCTGATGATGTACGGAGAGCCGTAGAAGGAATTCCCCATCCAAAAGTCAGAGCACCTGAATTTGTTGCTGGGATCAATGGCTTAGTCGAGAGTTATCGACTTAATGGACTGGAAGTAGAGAGAGCAGTTAGACACATACTTTGCCCAGATTGGTGCATGATTTGTGGTGATTGGAGGGGGACTGGTGCTGATGGACATGCTCTCGCCCCAGGGAATGCAGATTTAACCGTCCGAACGCGAGCACTTTTAGACCGTATACAAGGACGTTATCGGGCTAGACCCGATTGGACGGAAGTTAACAGGTGTGTTCAGAAAGACGACGAGGATGTAGATCAATACTATCATCGTTTAAAAGAGGTCTTTGATAATCATAGTGGCGTACCACCCCCTCAAGATATGCTCAATGACACGCCTTATGAACAGCAGTTAAAGAATGCGTTCCTAAAAGGATGTCTGCCTCAAATCTCAAGGTTCGTTACTAAGCATATGGTAGATCATCGCACTTCTCGTTTAAATGCTACCCTGGAATATGCCCGTCATGCTGAAAAACTTTTTAAACAAAACAAAAAGGAAAAAAACAGAACAGCAGTGTTTTCATTAGATGAAGACGGTACAGGCATGTTTGTATTTGACAGTAACACAGGCAGAGGAGGAGATGGAGGCAGAGGAAGAGGCCGAGGAAGAGGCAGGGGGAGAAGAAATGCGGATAGAAGAGAAGTAGAATGTTGGAAATGTGGTAAAATGGGACATTTTGCTATAGAGTGTAATAGAACTAAACCAGAAAAATTGAACTTCTCACCAGGAGAAAATGAACAAGCATGACTAGAGAGTGAAGAAGATGAACTAACGGAGAGATTGGGGAAATTAAAAAATGTTAATGCAAACGAACAATTGACTTGGGAAGACAGCGTTGAGGACGGAGAAGAGATGGTTTTAAATATTGAACATGTAAATATGATGTTACAAAAGGAAGAGAGACCAGAAATTGTGCTGATTGTAAAAGGGACAGAGGTGAAGTTTTTGTGTGATTCTGGAGCGGCTAGAAGTTTAATTCACCCAAATGACGTCCCTGGTGTTTTGAAAACGAATTCCTACGTTCATATGCGGTCAGCTAGCGGGCTGATACACAAAGAGGGCTTATCTGCATTAACATGCCAATTTGTGCTTTCTAATGCTTGCCCATGTAATTTGTTAGGGAGAGATATGATGCAAGCATTGAACATTGCAGTGGTGCCGACCCGAAGAGGTGTCAAAGCATTAAGAATACATGACAGTAATGTGATCGAGGGAGAAGATGTTCCGCATTCTTGGTATAGCTTGGATTTAGTGGATACGGGTCCCGGGAGTGTGACATCATCCCTCCTCAAAACAGTCAGAGAGAGAGTGCTGCCAGGAACTAAGATGATGAACTCAGACAAGCTACATTGTACATTATATTACAAAATGTCCAAAGGATCTGAATCACGTTATGAGGAACAACTATCTAAATTGTCACAGTCTCAGGTACACATTACAACGCTTTATTGGGACGATAAGGGAAATTCCGCAGCCCACTGTGTGTTGCCTTCTGATGCACGAAAATTGTTTCGTACAGGGGGAACACCGCATGTTTCGACTTCAAGAAACAGACTAACTAATTGGCAGGATTTAGGCAAATTAGTTGAACGGGGGATTGCGGTAACTGACTGGCAGTCTCAAGGAAATGGGGACAGTTATAGTCCCGATTAAGACATTTTCTCGAGAACTCTGAACTGGACAACCCATGCAAAAGTGGCAACACATTTAGATGGGAAGGACAAACCTAGACGTGATTGACATATGTTTACTATAACAGAGGAACAAGAAGAGACGTTAAAGGAGGTTCCAGAATGTCTCTGGTCTAAAGGGAAAGCAGACGTGGGGATAATAAAGGGTATTCAACCAATCGAGATAACAGCAAAATCCACCTTTAGACCACATCAGAGACAATACCCATTGAAACCAGAAGCAGAGGAAGGCATAGATCCAATCATTAACGATCTTTTAAAAGCGGGTGTTATAATTCCTTGTTTAGATCCACCATGCAATACCCCTCTCTTTCCTGTTAAGAAGTCACCTCCTTCTTCCGGGTGGAGGATGGTACAAGATTTACAGGCTGTCAACAAAGTAGTGATACCTAGGGCCCCCACTGTGCCAGATCCACACACCTTGTTGAATGATTTGAGACCAACTAGTAGAATATTCTCTGTGGTTGACATTAGTAATGCATTCTTTTCAATACCAGTGCATCCTAATAGTCAATTTTGGTTTGCGTTTACTTATAAACAGAAACGCTATACCTATACAAGAATTCCACAGGGTTATTGTGAATCTACTACTATTTTCTCTCAAGCTATGTCTGCTAACTTGGCCAAATATACACCACCAAAGGATAGTCAGATTTTACTTTATGTAGATGACATTTTGGTTGCTTCCGATACAGAAGAGAATTGTAAAATTGACACACTTGCATTGTTGAAGTTCTTAGCAGAACAAGGACACCGTGCAAGCAAGGACAAATTACAATTGTGGCAGAAAACCGTTAAATACCTTGGGTATAATCTTACACAGGAAGGAAAATGTTTGGATGAAAGCAGAAAAACAGCTATCTTACAAGCACCAAAACCACGAACAAAAAAACAAATGATGTCGTTTTTAGGGGTAACTAATTTTTGTAGAAGTTGGATCTCGAATTACGCGGCTATTACCGCCCCCCTAACGCCGTTGATTTATGAGTCACCAATGGCAGCGTCGGACCATTTAAAATGGACACCAGAAGCGGATAACGCTTTTGTGGAGATAAAACGGGTTTTAGTGGGCTCAGCTGCATTGGGGTTGCCAGACTATACAAAACCATTTACCCAAACTGTTGATTGTAAAGACGGACACATGACTTCTGTCTTGACTCAGACACATGGGACAAAGAAGAGACCATTGGCCTACTATTCTACGAAATTAGATTCTGTAGCAAGAGCACTGCCCCCGTGTGTACAAGCAGTTGTGGCGGCCTCTATGGCGGTTCAAAGTAGTGCAACCATAGTACTATTTCATCCACTCACTCTGAGAGTGCCTCATGCTGTGTCAGTGATTCTATTACAGAATAAGATTTCCTATTTATCGCCATCCAGACATTTATCTTGTATGACGGTATTATTGTCTCAACCACATTTGACAATTGAAAGATGTAACACACTTAATCCCTCCACTCTAGTGCCCGTGGCCACAGATGGAGATTCGCATGATTGCCTCGCAGATATTTCTGAGAAGGTGCTGCCAAGAGCTGATTTGAAAGACACGCCCTATGATGATAGTGAAATCACAATGTATGTTGATGGGTCAAGTAGAAAAAATCCTGATGGAACAAATGCTACTGGGTATGCTGTAGTCACTCAAACCAAAGTTTTGCAAGCTAAACCACTTCCTAGGAACTATTCAGCACAAGCTGCGGAATTGATCGCCCTCACAGAAGCATTAAAACTTGCAAAAGGAAAAGTTGTGACTATTTATACTGATAGCCAGTACGCCTTCTCAACTGTGCATGTGTTTGCACAACAGTGGAAAAATAGAGGTATGGTTACGTCAACAGGAAAAGACATAAACCACAAAGATCTAATACTTGAATTACTTAACGCTATCCAGCTACCTCTGAAAGTAGCTATATATGCAAGTGTGCGGCGCACACTGGAAAATCAGACCCAATTTCAATAGGCAATGCTAAAGCTGACGCCACAGCTAAGGAAGCAGCTATGCAGGACATGTTAACACTATCAGATACGCCGAACTATGTAGATGAGACAGTGTTGAAAGATATGCAAGATGTGTCCCCTAAATCTGAAAAGACTAAATGGTTAACGAACGGGGCAACCGTTACTAACGGATTATATAAATGACAAGACGGCAAGTTTATATTACCAAAGAATCTGTTTCGTTATGCGGCTGTATTGAGCCATGGATTAAATCATGTCTCAACAGGGGGGATGGTAGGACTGATAACGAAAGTATTTACAGCCTATGGGTTCATAAACTACTCTAAAAAAAATTGTTTAACCTGCCCTATCTGTGCAAGACACAACACTCAAGGTAATGAGACCAAAGCGTGGACAATTTCCAAAACCTCAATATCCATTTCAGTACATATGCATGGATTTTATTGAACTAAATAAGTGTGAAGGAAGGAAATATTGTTTAGTTATTATTGACATGTTTACAAAATGGATTGAAGTATTCCCAAGCTCAACACCAGATGCTCTAACAGTGGCTAAAGCGTTAGTAAAGGATATTATTCCAAGGTTTGGGATACCAGAAAGAATATATAGTGACAATGGGAGTCATTTTGTTAACAATACCATCACAATGATAGCACAACATCTAAGTATTAATCTAAAAAATCATTGTGCTTATCATCCACAATCAGCAGGTCTAGTGGAAAGACATAACATTTACATTGAGTCATTTAGCAGACGCTCTTATCCAGAGCGACTTACAGTAAGTACAGGGACATTCTCCCCGAAGTAAGTAGGGTGAAGTGCCTTGCCCAAGGACACAACGTCATTTTGGCACAGCTGGGAATCGAACTGGCAACCTTCAGATTACTAGCCCGACTCCCTCACCGCTCAGCCACCTGACTCCCGTAATACCATAATGGTATTTTGAAGAGCAAATTAAGGAAGACTATGGAAGAGACAGGAAAGAATTGGATTTACTGTTTACCATTAGTTGTGTTAAATATGCGCATTACTAAAACATCAGCAGGACTAACACCATTTGAAATGATTTATGGGAGACCTTATATAATACCACAACTTAAACCATTTACGAGGAACGATGAGGAGGCAGATCAAACATTGGCAGAATACATGAACAAAATGCTAATAGGCAAAGAAGTTGCTTGTGCTAATTCTATTCCAGGTGATGCAGTGGATCAAACTTCCGGGGGAGTCAAACCAGGAGACTGGGTGCTGATTAAAGTCATTAAGAGAAAAAACTGGTCAAGCCCCAGGTGGGAGGGACCGTATCAGGTACTACTCACCACACCCACTGCAGTCAAAATAGCAGAGAGGAAGTCTTGGATACATTTGTCACATTGTAAGAAAGTAAGGGACATTGATATAGGGTCAGATTAGTTACTCACCATCGTCTCTTGAGGCACAAGTGTGATTACAAAGGGGAGTCTTACTTTTATTGGAAGGCCCGTCTCAAACTCAGTGAAGTAAACAACGGCCAACAGAGACTTAGGGTGTGAACTAAAATAGGCTAAAAGGACAGGAGACAGTGAACAGGGAAAGGTAGGATCATAATGTGGTATCCAGGTCCTTGTCCACAAAACTGTGGTGTCCGTGGTACAATATGTAACACTGGAACAACGGGGTATGCTGCGAGTCCCCCTAATAATCCTACACTGGCACAAAGAACCACTATTATAAAAGGCAATCCAACTACCTCAATGAGAGCAGATTTGTGGTGGTTGTGTGGAGACATGAAATTGCGTCCTCAACTTCCAGCAAAGTGGCATGGTAGCCGTGCACAGACTCAACTACTCATGCCGTTTCATCTCTTCCCCACATCTGATTTTAGGTCCTTATCTCACCAGTTCTCAGAGCAGGGTCTCACCAGGAGGAGGCGCTCTCAGGTGCCAGGAGGAGCATTTGATCCTCATATTTATATAGATGGTATAGGGGTACCACGTGGAGTTCCTGATGAATATAAGGCAAGAAATGTTGAATGGCTGTTCTGGTGGTCAACCGTTAATAAGAATGTTGATTGGATTAACTATATTTATTACAACCAACAGAGATTTGTCAACTATACTAGAGATGCTGTTAAAGGTATTGCAGAGCAACTAGGCCCCACTTCTCTGATGGCATGTCAGAACCGAATGGCCCTGGACATGTTGTTAGCAGAGAGAGGAGGTGTATGTAAGATGTTTGGTACACATTGTTGTACTTTTATCCCTAATAACACTGCTCCTGATGGGAGCATAACAAAAGCTCTGGAGGGTCTTACATCTCTTTCAGAGGAACTGGCAGAGAATTCTGGAATTGATGATCCATTCACTCGTATGATGGAGAGCCGGTTCAGCCGGTGGAGCACATTCATCTCTTCACTGCTGATGTCTTTGGCCATAGCAGTGGCAATACTCATCACTTGTGGTTGTTGTTGTAAACCATGCTTTAGAGGTTTAGTGACCCGTTTGTTAGATAAAGCCCTTACTAAAACTATGTACCAACAGCTGCAGAACCATGCTGATGATGACTATGACAGGATGAATGACCATGCTCATTACACCTATGATGATGCCTATGTATGAAATCCAAAGATGTTAAGTGAATACACCATGACTCGTTTAATGAAAATCTGGCGAAGTGTTAAATGATGATATTGCCGACAGGCTTGAAGAAGTACAAACATTTTTGTTTCCTATTATTATTGTTTTATATATATATATCTGCGTATGATGATGTGATTTTTATATTTTCCTACTCTTATATGGGATGCATAGACGTCGAATGACCACTAGATTAAGTGATAACGGGTTTTGCCCTATAGTGTTTTCCCGTTATGTCTGAATGCATTCTTGTCTGCATGACTTTATTTCTTTTTCCTATGTTTTATTAACCATGGTTTGATGTTATCGTCTGTATGTTTCAGTATATTCAGGGGGGAAATGTCGGAGAAATTAAGGATGTGATGTTTTATACTGAACAATACAGATGCCTAGCATTCTTTGTCAGCAGATAACAGAGCCCCCTAAGCTAAACTCTATGCTTTCTTAGCACCCTGGGGGAAGGTTGAGCATTTGTTAAGACAAGAGGATGTTGGGGGTCGTGGTTGTTTTAAGGAGATACTGTGTGACAAGGACTATAGGTGGAGACGCAAGGTCTGTTGACCATTTGCTTGACACCTATGTGAAGGAGCTTTTACTGTGCATTACTTGATAAAGAAATTATCTTAACACCTCTGCCCTGTATCCAGGACAACGCCATATTATTGATTAGGCTGAAAGAAGTCTTTGATGTGCAGTGAGCCAATGTCTGAAGGGCCATGGGGCAGCTGTGTGTCTGTCTTTGTGGGACGGACCAATGACTCTTGAGAACGATATATTATAATGTGTGTTGTCTGAAGTTCTTTGGGGTTCAGTGTGCATCAGCTGGGAAGTGCTGATGTTACTGGATTCTCCAGTTCTGTCTAAGAAATTAGATGGACCCCATACAGCTTGTGATGTGTGATTGAAACTATTAGTTCAATACTAAACATGATTACAGACCTCAGTGTCTCCAATTTCCAGAGTGGACTCCTCAAAACAGCAGAGAGAAGCTTCATATCTGATTCCCTCAGGTTCTTGTTACTCAGGTCCAGTTCTCTCGGAGAGGAGGGCTTTGACTTCAGAGCTGAGGCCAAAGAAGCACACGCTTCCTCTGTGATGTTACAGCTTGACACCCTATGAAAGGATCATTATTACAAAAAGCATTACAATCTCTACTGCACTCTGGTATTGGAAGGATTATCTTCATTTCTAGTCTTGACCAGATTAAACCTGATACACGGTGCTACATGCTGGTGTTGACCAGATCAAACCTGTTACACGGTGCTACATGCTGGTGTTGACCAGATTAAACCTGATACAAGGTGAAAATTGCTGGTGTTCTTGTTGATCATTGAAAGACTGACCCATGTTGAGAACCTCAACATGGGACGAGGATAAAACTAAGTGTATGCAACTGGCTCCTGTTGTTGACCAAATTAGGCTAACCCTAACCCTAAACCAGATACAGGGTGAAGATTGCTGGTGTTCTTGTTGATCATTGAAAGACTGACCCATGTTGAGAACCTCATCTCCTTCTTTTTCGTTTTTCATAACTCAGATTCCTCCTTGCAGGCATACGTTTACTTGAATCATTTAAATAGCAACCACATTCTCTAAATCCAGCATCCAAATACAATGTGTGATAGTAACTATTAGTTGTTTGCTGTTGAACATGATTACTGACCTCAATGTCTCCAGTTTGCAGAGTGGATTCCACTGTAGATCAGAGAGCAGTTGCATTTCTGGAATCTGGAGGTCATTGTTCCTCAGGTCCAGTTCTCTCAGGGTGGAGGGGTTTGACCTCAGAGCTGAGGCCAGAGAAGCACAGCCTTCCTCTGTGACCCCACAGCATGACAGCCTGCAAAATTGATCATATAACATACTTGAGAATATTTTAGTACATTATGTCAAGATGTTATCTTCCATGTTTCTGTCTGTGTGTTGAGGCAATAGCTCGTCACACGGCTCCCCTCCACTGCTGAGAAGGAAGAAGGACTTGTCTAATATTGGTGCTGAACATGAATCCTTCCACAAGTATCACTTGTGTTTTGTTCCAGTACAGAAGTCAAGTTGATTCAATGATTCAAGCCTTTCCAGCCTGAGCCAACATTCAGAAAATGTTTATTTTCTGATAGAATATGATATCAATAAGTTGTCATATTCAATTCATTGTCATGTTAAATCATACACCTGAACTGTTCATACCACATTGAAGAGAATTACTAGGGCTTTCTAAGGATACAAATAAACATGATTATTTAAGGCTAATCATCCTTTATCAAGAAGATTTCACGCAGCAATTTTTACAAACATCTTCTGTCATCAGTTTCTTCCTCCATTTCATCAGACAGCTTCATTTTCAACCACTTTTATTACAAGATATGTTTATTTATCAAGTTTCACAGAAATCTGAAAAAAATCGAGGTTAGATAAAATATATCTTCAAACATCTACACAACTGCAAATGCTCAACCACCCAGTCACCATGGTACCCTCCAGTGTTCAGTCACCATGGCACCCTCCAGTGTCCAGTCACCATGGTGACATCCAGGGTTCAGTCCTTGGTCACCTCCCTCCTCTTCCTCCTGTACAGTCTTGCTCTTGGACAGATCCTAATCCATCATGGGTTCCTCTACCCTCCCTGTTCTTAGCCGCTGCAGTAAATTCCTCAATAAACTTCAATAAGTCCAGAACTCTGGTGCCCATATGCTCACCTCCACCCACCACCAAAATCACATCACCCCTGTCCTTCACAACCTCCACTGGCTCCAGGTTGAATACAGGATTCACTTTCAAATACTACTATACCTATAAAGTCATAAACAACCTGGCACTTCCCTACCTCTCCAACCTCCTCCTCCACCACAACCACTCTCAAGCCCTGTCTAGGAAACTAGATAGAGCTGTATAGCGAATTGTCTTTGTGTTACTGTGTTAAACTCTTAATGATTAATCGTTATAATGATTTTTGTTTAGTCATCTAAAAAACTATTAATTCATCAAAGGAACAATGTCTCTGCCACAAATTTCCATAACATCCTCATGGTTGTATCTCCTACCTGTCATGCAGTTTCAATGCAACCAATAAGCAACCACATGATCTAAATCAAACATGCAAATGTGATTGAATGTGTAACTATGAGTTGTCCCTTGAACATGATTACAGACCTCAGTGACTCCAGTTTGCATAGGGGATCCTCCAGTACAGCAGAGAGCATCTTCATGCCTGAATCCTTCAGGTCACTGTTGCTCAGATCCAGATCTCTCAAAAGGGAGGGGTTTGTCTTCAGAGCTGAAGCCAGAGAAGCACAGCCTTCTTCTGCAATGTGACAGCCTGACAGCCTGTAGAAGGATCATTACAAGAAAGATTAAAAAAAAAAATTCTGGCCCCGCCCTACTTCTCCAACCTCCTCCTCCACCATAACCACTCTCAAGCTCTGGACCTGACAAGGCCTTCTCAGTTGCCGCACCCTCTCTCCCAAACCGAATTCCAACTGTTGTAGAAAAAACATCATACTGTTGTAATTATGAAGATGGGTAATGATTATGGATTTAATGAAACTTGTAATCACTTTTTAGTACATGCTATATTATTGGTAACCATATTAGTATAAGTTATGAAGCTTGCGCAAGTTCAGTCAGGCAAGACCGATCTCTGCACTCGGGTTTAATCGTAGTGTACACTTCTCACTCCCCCCGCTAAGAACGCCCTACCTTCCCCCCGTTTCCCTGGACGGGCGGTCACTGGGGTTCAGGTCGATTAGCGCTCCCGCTATCAATTAATGGTGTCACATGATCCGTGCCTTTAAATATGATTCTCTCCCTCTGTAGTTTGTCCATGCTATCAAGTGCGCGAGTGCTATTGCTGTGTCGTGTTGGCTGGACCTTACCTGTTTTTGTTTTGGAGGCTATGTCAGATTCCGAGTTGGAGTTGTTCGAGGAGGTCGTCCCTGTTCCGGGTTCCGCCTCCCCTGCTGCTCGACGCAGTTCCCGGCTCGCTGCTCGTCGGGGCTCCGACGGGTCTGCGTTGGAGGCGGGTCTGCGCGCCGTGGGCGTCCTTCCAGCGCCCGGGTTGGGGCTTTCCCAGCTCCGCGCCCTGGCCGTAGGGGTGGACTGCGTGTCTCCTTGCCGAGTCCCGTCGCCCGAGGTTCCCCCTGTCTCCTCCGCTGCTCAAGGTCGGAAGCGTATAAGGAAGTCGCGCCGTCCGGAGGTGCTTGATTCGGACGCTGGGCCATCTACCGGCCCTGCCGTCGCTCCTCTGCCTGCTCCCGGTTCGGATAGGCCCGGGGAAGCCCTCTCGTCCACCCTTCTGGTCCTGGCGTCTTCCCTCCAATCCATCGATGCCCGCCTGCGGTCTCTGGAGAACGCCGGGGTTTCCGCTCCCGTGGCTGCGCCGCTCCCAGCCTCGGCGCCCCTCGTGCCCATGGAGGAGCCATTGCACACCCTGGCTTCCGCTGTAGCTGTTTTGTCTGCAGGTAGGCCTTACATCCCTTCGGGGGCTGACATTACCCCCCGCTTAAGATCCCACATCCTGCAAGGCAGGAATATCAATTTGATACGTCTGATCCTCCCCTCGCCCGAGTGTGACGCGAGCGTCTCCACCAGCGATCAGTATAGCACGGTGCTCCGTTCTGCTGACCCCAGGTTGGCAAGGGACCTGTCTATCGGGGAGTTTCTGGTGGCTTTCGGGATCTTCCGCGATGTGGTGTGCTCCGTGTTTCCCCTTAGACGGCAGGAACTAGACGGCTACATGGCTCTGATTGGGGACCTGAATCTGCGCTACGGGAGGAACCTGTTCTACCAGTATCATAAAGAATTTTCGAGCAAGGCTGCTCGCTACGTTTCCCGCTCGAACCTGTTGCTGGACTGGTCCGTGCTGGATACCGAGCTGTTGGTGATGCTGGTCGGGGGCTCCCAGGCCGTGTCTTGCGGTATGTGCGGCGGCTTGGGGCATGCAGCTCCTCTCTGTCCACTGGTTCCGTTTCTCCCGGGGGATCCCGGCTCCCAGCCTCGCGCTCGCGGGCTTGGTGCTGCCATCGGGAAGGCGAACGTGGACGTTCGTGGCCGCAAGGTGCACGTTGCTTCCAGGAGGGTCATCTGCAATAATTTCAATGAGAGTGTGTGCTCCTACGGCAATTGTAATTTCCTTCATGTTTGCAGCGGCTGTCAGGAAGCCCATCCGTGGTCGGTGTGTCCACGTCGGGGCCGCCCTCAGCGAGGGCGTCGTGGTGGTCCGAACTAACGGCCGAGCACCCATCCACTCCAATAAATGTGTCTGCACTGGCTTTCGAACTCTCGTCGCATCCCGATTCCGTGTTCGTTGATCACCTACTCACGGGGCTGACTCAGGGATTCAGGGTGGGGGTTTCATGTCCGTTGTCGTCTTCCCTTGTTTTGAGCAATCTCCAGTCAGCGGTGCGGGAGCCTGCTGTCGTTTCCCAGCTGCTGGCCAGAGAGTGCGATAAACGCTACGTCATAGGACCGTTCGACTCGTCCCC
Organism: Osmerus eperlanus; assembly: GCF_963692335.1. Taxonomy (NCBI): domain Eukaryota; kingdom Metazoa; phylum Chordata; class Actinopteri; order Osmeriformes; family Osmeridae; genus Osmerus; species Osmerus eperlanus. Next base: position 2,584,518 of record NC_085042.1, on the reverse strand, counting down.
TTTTCCACTGTTTCGCAGTAGTCCCCTCGGCGTCGCTACGCGGAAGTATTCCGGTAAGAAACGTCTTATCCTGGACCTTTCTGCTCCTCGCTCCGGTCCGATTCCCGGCATTAACAGGCTTATTCCCCTCGAGCCTTTTTCGCTTCACTATGCCACCGTGGACCACGCCATTAAGCTTATAAAGCTGGCGGGGCCCGGTGCCTGGCTTTCCAAAGCAGACATCACTGACGCGTTTAAGATCGTCCCCGTTCACCCGTCCCAGTGGCACCTGCTCGGGATGAAATGGGATAACCGGTTCTATTTCGCCGTGCGTCTCCCGTTCGGGAGCAGGAGCAGCCCCTCCATCTTCAACCGGGTTTCCGAGGCCCTTTGTTGGATCCTGTTAAACCGGGTCCGGGTCCCCGCGTTGCTCCACCTTTTAGATGATTTTCTCTTGGTGGATCCTCCGTCCGATGCGTCCGGCGCTTCCCTGCTGCTGTTGAAAAATCTGTTCCGCGGACTGGGCGTCCCCCTTTCCGACGAGAAAACTCTCGGGCCGGCCACTCGTCTGGAGTTTCTGGGCATTACGCTGGACACGGTGGAGATGAAGGCTTCCCTGCCTGTTGAGAAGCTCGAGCGAGCTTGCAGCATGGCCCGGTCGCTTGTGGCGTCTTCGGTCATGTCCAAGCGGCAGCTGCTGTCTCTCCTCGGGCACTTCAATTTCGCCATGCGCGTGATTCCCCAGGGCCGCTCATTCATCTCCCGATTGCTCGTCCTGGCGTCTTCCGTGTCTGGTTTGCTCGATCCGGTGTGCTTGGACGATGGTTGCCGGTCCGACTTATCGTTCTGGCTGCAATTGCTCGAGGGTTGGAACGGCGTGTCGTTCTTTTACGACGACGTCGTTCGGTCTTCGGACTCTCTGCGGTTTTTCACCGACGCCGCGCCGTCCGTTGGTTTTGGGGGGTTCTATCAGGAGCAGTGGTTCGCCAGCCCGTGGCCCCATGACTTCGCTGCACCCGGTGCCTCTTCCGCCCTGTACGAAATCTACCCCGTCGTGGTCGCTTGTTACCTGTGGGGCCAGTCGTGGCGTCGTAAGCGCATAGCTGTGTTGTGCGATAATCAGGCTGTGGTGAGCATCATAAATAAGGGGCGCTCTAATTGCCCACACATAATGTCATTCATGAGACGCATCACTTGGCTCTCCGTAACTCATAATTTCATCCTCACAGCACGTCACGTGCCGGGCCACGATAATGTCATAGCTGATTCCCTGTCCCGTTTCAATTTTCAGGTGTTCAGGGATCTGTGCCCGTACGCCAGCCAGTGGCCCTTGGCCGTCCCCCCCCTCGCGTCACTGGTCCTAGATTAGAAGAGCACTCCTTGCAGGCATATTTAGAGATAGCCAAGGGTTATATGAGGAAGGGGTTGGCTGCTTCTACCCTTAGATCGTACGATTTCGCTTGGAGAACGTACGCTATGTTCTGTCTGTCTTTGTCTGTCCCGCTGGTACCCGTGTGTGTAAATGTGGTGTGTGCTTTCGTGTGTCACTGCACTGATGTTCGCCACTTCCAGCCACGCTATATTAAAGGTCTGGTTGCGGGTATTCAATTCAATGCCAGATGCCATGATCCTTCGTTCCCCAGCCTTTTCACGAATCCAGCAGTCAAACTCCTGTTCAAAGGCATAGGCAAAGCTTTCCCCGCTAAGGTGGACGATAGACTCCCATTCACTCTGTCTATTCTGCAAGCCATGCTCTCGGTGCTCAGACGCGGTTGCTTTTCCCCCTACATCGATTCCCTCTTGGATTGCACGTTTTTAATGGCTTTCTATGGGTTCTTACGGTGCGGGGAATTCACTACTCGGGCAAACGTGTTCAATCCTACCACTGATGTGTGTTTTTCTGACTTAACGTTTCACCCTGATTTCTTCATTCTGCTTCTCAAACATTCCAAAACCGGAGGCTCTTGCTCAATCATCATTGCTAACACGGGTGGTCCTTTCTGTCCTTTCTTATCCATGCTTAGGTACGTAAAGAGGAGGTGCCCTTCCGATCCACTTTCCCCCCTCTTCTTAACCCCTAGCAATAATCCTATGTCCCAATCCTGGTTCAGCCACCATCTAGCGCAGGTCGTAGCCAAATGCAACCTTCCCCCTGGACGGTATTCAGGCCATTCATTTAGAATAGGCGCTGCAACGTCCGCTGCTTTGCAAGGGGTGTCCACTGCGTCTCTGCAGCAGCTGGGCCGCTGGTCTTCATCAGCGTACTCTTCGTACGTTCGTCCAGATTCTGCTGCCATCATCGAGGCCCAAAGATCGCTACGGCCCTAACGGCTCTCTGTGAGTACTTGCAAACAACTGGTGGTCGGTGTTGTTACTGTGTCTCTCGTTAAACTGTCTCGTGTTTACAGGCTCGATGCTACGTTGCCTGCGGATACAGCTACTCGGTTCTGTATGCAAACAGAGGGTCCCTGGTTCCTGCCTCTCTTGCTAGCACAAGTCACAAGGGCGTCGGTCCTCCTACTACAAAGGCTCACGTGCACTCCAGCCGGCAAAGGCTGCTCACACACTCAAGGGTTTCGGCCCGGTAGCCTACATAGGGTCATCAGTATGCGGGGACGTCGGTCCTCCAGCCGGCACAGGCTGTTCACATAGACTCAAGGGCGTCAGCCCTATATCACACTTAGACTCACGTACGCGGGGACGCCGGTCCCCCAGCCAGCGCACAGGCTGTCACATAGACTCAAGGGCGTCGGCCCTCTAGCCTACATAGGTCACGTACACGGGGACGCTGTCCTCCAGCCGGCACAGGCTGTTCACATAGACTCAAGGGCGTCGGCCCTCTAGCCTACTTAGGTCATGTACGCGGGGACGTCGGTCCTCCAGCCGGCACAGGCTGTCCACATAGACCCAGGGCTTCGGCCTCTAGCCGACCAAAGCCGAAAAGGCTATCACGTTCACTCCTGAGGGCGTCGGGCCTCAGCCAGCCTAGGCAAACACCGACAGCAGGAGGGGGTCGGCCCTCTAGCACATAACTCATTCATGCACTAGGGCATCGGCCTCTGGCCAGGAGGCTACCGCCTACAATCATTGCTTCTCTTTCCTTTGGGTTCTCGGTATAGGAACATGTCTACGGATCTGTCCGTGCATGGCTTGCCATCTCCTGCAGGTTCCGGCCCGGGTATGTATGCTTTTAGCCTAGGTCCTTCTGTACGCTCTCGCACTGATCACGGTCGCTCCGATCGGTGCGGTGCTCCTACGTCTGTCGCTTTCCGTGTCGTGTTTGTGTTGCTTATTCCCCAGCGGTTCATGGTTCCTTCCTGTTGGTGAGTATGTTTTCTTTTTGTTCTGGTCTTACATTCCTACCTTTTTTACTTTTGGGGGATTCTTCTTCGGGCGTTGGGCAGGCGCCCGTTGATCCATATAATTCCCCGTGGGGTTCAAGCTCCAAACACCTTAGTACATTTATTAGTCTGTAATAAACATCTTTCACTCATCCCAGGTCTCTCCTGATTGAAATGAAGCTTGCGCAAGTTCAGTCAGGCAAGACCGATCTCTGCACTCGGGTTTAATCGTAGTGTACACTTCTCACTCCCCCCGCTAAGAACGCCCTACCTTCCCCCCGTTCCCTGGTCGGGCGGTCACTGGGGTTCAGGTCGATTAGCGCTCCCGCTATCAATTAATGGTGTCACATGATCCGTGCCTTTAAATATGATTCTCTCCCTCTGTAGTTTGTCCATGCTATCAAGTGCGCGACCCTCCACCACCCCGTCGCCGCCCGGTTCCTGTCTCAGTCTTCGGCTCTATTGGTCGTCGGCTGCCGCCACCGCCACCAGTGTCTGGACTCCGTGGGGGATTCTTCTTCGGGCGTTGGGCAGGCGCCCGTTGATCCATATAATTCCCCGTGGGGTTCAAGCTCCAAACACCTTAGTACATTTATTAGTCTGTAATAAACATCTTTCACTCATCCCAGGTCTCTCCTGATTGAAATATTATTGGAAACCAGATGCAAAGCTGTTGACTGATTATTGTTATCCCTAGACAATGGTAGAATAAATAAAGCCCAAAATATTAAGATCTGGATAATTAGGGGCTGAGTGGGGGAGAAGAATATGTGTGCGCTTCCATAAAGATCCAGGAAGCCCAGCTATAACTTATGAGACATATTTGTGGCCTTATGCCCAGGAGCCTAGTGCAGCTGGCTGTTCAAGGTCAGAGCGGGCCTAAATTGGGAGATTTGTCTATGAAGGAAAGTACCTGTAATTTGTATCCCCTAAGACAAGGGACCCGCTTGGTAAGAATGCCTAATGTATATGTAACCAACAAGTATTGTACCATATTACCATACAATGGGGAGAAGACTATAAAAGTGAAATCCGGAGAAAACGTGAGAAAGATCCCCGGGATCTTTCTCACGTTTGTTGGAATCTCTGTCACACTGAATTCCAATAAACACTTTGCGTAAAACCTTTCTGAGTTCCAGTGCTGTTTGTAAATTATGATATTGATTGAAGATGTAGAAGATTATTCACGACACAACATGCCTGCTATTTTTCATAGAGGCCCTCAAAACCCACCTTTTCAAGCTTGTGTTCACCAGCTAACTGATAGAATATGATATTCATATGCATTTTCATATTACATTCATTTTCTTGTTAAATCATACACCTGAACTGTTTATACCATATTGAAGAGAAGTACTAGGGCTTTCTATGATAGAAATATATACGTATGAGGCTAATCCTCCTTTTTAAGTCTAATCAAGAAGATTTCACGCAGTAATTTTCCATCATTTTGTATCTTATCTTGTACTTTATATTCTATATTGATATCTATTTTATATCTCATTGTTTAGCTCTTTAGTATATTGTTTAGCTTAGTATAAGACTTAGTATTTTATTTATGCATTCAAAGTTTTCAATTTTTTAAATTAAGATCCATATATGTTTATTGTATGCACCTTCATGCAACAGTAAATTCTGTGTTTATTATTGTAAATGTACAATAATATGATGAATAGTATATCTTAACACTTGTGTTGTCTTCAGGGTCAAACAGGATTAGTATTATAACATTTTGGGTTTTTTCAACTTCAAATTTCTTACTTTTCCTAGTGACCCTAGCATTCGTAAAAGGTTAAATAACAAAACATTACAACAACCACAGACACACACGTACACAATGGGAAATTGAGATTATGTTTGCTCCTGATTTCGGTTACAGAGTCTATCAAGGTGCTGAAGATGACAGTACCTCCATTTCTCTCTTTGCGAAAGCCATGAATGCACATTTCAGTGTTGTAATAAAACAAGTGGTGTCCACAGATTAAAGTCAAAATATTTCCACTGTGAAGAGGGAAACCCCAGATGTTCACAAGGGTTGATGAATGACAGGTTGTGTTTCAATGCGAAATAGATTTAAGTTTGAAAATTAAATTAAGCTGTATTTTATTACCCTTTGGGCAAGGGCATACAGATTGTTAACACTACCCAAAGAGACTGAAATCATGTTGCACATTCAGAAACAGTTGCATCAACATTTTCATTCTGTCTAAAATAAACACAAACATGAAATAAAATATATGCCAATCATTATGTACAGCATGTTTTAGACTGTTTCAGATGCAGCAAATCTGCCTGTTTCTTATCAAACTAGTCCTCACTGATGACTAGAAGGCATATCTCATTCTTGGCATGAAGTTTATACCCAACTTGAGACTCAACTCTGTTGTCTAAATCAACCACACAAATACATTGTACAATTATAACTTTACTAATGGCTCATGTAGAACATAAATACAGACCTCAGTGTCTCCAGTTTGCAGAGTGGGTTCCCCAGTCCAGCAGAGAGCAGATTCATGCCGGCATCCTTCAGATCATTGTTACTTAGATCTAGTTGTCTCAGGAAGGAGGTTGACTTCAGCACTGAGCCCAGAGAAGCACAGCCTTCCTCTGTGATGTGACAGACTGAGAGCCTGTAGAAGAGTATCATTAGGGAGGGATCACAAACACTTTTTATTGTTATCTCTACTCTTGATGCATGATTATGCTTTGCTTATGGTCTGCACCTCTTCTTCAACACCGACCACCTCTGGAAGAGTGGAACTCTCACTGAATTGCTCCTACCAAGCTTTCTTAAATGTTTTAACTATGAGTTTCCCTGAGAGTTTGTCCTTGTCTTTCTTGAGGGTTTAGGTTGGTTTAGGTGAAGTTCTATGGGTGTGTGTGAAGTCCTCTGCGACATTGCTTGAAAAAGAGCTATACAAATAACATTTGACTTGAACACAATGACACAGTAGCCAGTAACCAATGTGAAAAATGAACCTGCCTGAGAAGCTGATTTTACTAAGCTGGATTGTACTTGTGAAATATTCCCAAAACTATCCTGTCTAATGTATACTGAGGCATCATGTGGTCTTCCTGAGGTATTTCTAAATCATATAATGTGAAATGTAGGCCATCAGTGAATCTTTTGTTCTAGACTGTCTAGTGTCTTTCTAAGCCAATCAGATCACAATTCCCTTGGTACTAGGATAAATACTAGGTTTAGTATCTCCTATTATCAGTGCTATAGATGAGATCTATGGCACTGTTGTACTGACACAATCAAACTATCAATGAATATATGACACTGTTCAGGAATGGTTAGCTTGATTGTGTTATTGTGACATTGTCATGGAAATTTTGGAATACAGTTATAATATGTGTGTTTTATATGAGGAATGTGTTTTAAGGGAAGTCTAAAAGTTTGTTAAGAAGCTTAATACAGTGACAGTTGATTCAACCCATTTGGCAGAGATGCCACCTGTAGTTTTATGACACCTAACTAGGAGACGTGAAGTCTAGGGACGGGAAGTCTGGGTGACCTGGGAGAGTTCTTGTCACCTGGGGAAGATGAGACAGCTGGTCTGGAGACAATGTGGATTCAATTGTATTGTTAACTGATCAAGCTGCTCTGTATACAGACATGGTAACAGTGTGTGGTCATGTGACCTGTATACAGACATGGTAACAGTGTCTGGTCATGTGACCTGTATACAGACATGGTAACAGTGTCTGGTCATGTGACCTGTATACAGACATGGTAACAGTGTCTGGTCATGGGGGCTGACTGCATGACTGTTTCATATTAAAGCAGAGGAGAATCATAACAATACTGATGCCACAAGTCCACACACACACACAACAAAACAACACACTTTCTCACTTGCACACAGCCTTCAACCAAGTTCATCAATCCCATGAACTAGTGTGCTCCATCCCTCTTGGCTAGGGAGTGATGAACGGCCTGATGTGCAGAGGGGAGCCTCTCAAGTACCTGGGCTCTGTCTCTGGGAACCCCTGTGTTTGTCCACCATGACGAGTGTCTCCTCAACACAGAGAGAGGCTCTGGTGGCTCAGCAGAGCGGGGCTGTGACTGGAGCTCTTCTTCTCTGCTCAGGTTCCTCCACAGCTGCATGTCTCTGTCTGGCTCTCTTGCTGCTCTCAGCCTCTGAGGAATGTCGCCCCCCAGTGGTGTGGAGAGGACATTCTGGATCTTCAGTCTCAGAGGTCCCTCACTTCCAGTGTGTCAGTGAGAGTAACGCCCTGGATCTGGCTCAAGTGCATGTACACTGTTTTAGACTTCTGCACATCATATTCATAGTTTTCACGTGACGTCACGTTTCAAGGGACACGCCCCCTTGGAGGGCAAAAAAGACTTTCCGCTGCCCGGCAACCATAAGAAAGTTATTATATACATTATAAAGTCAGACATTTACTGAGTCTGTTGCTTTTGTGTTGCCAAAAAGTTGTTGTTCTATCGGATGCAGTAATGGAAGAGGAGACAAGCCTGGGCTGTTTCTATAGAATTCAGTCCCATAAAGAAAACCCAGAGAGGAGGTGATTGTGGATTTATGACATTAAACGTAACGCTAGCTCTGTCTCCGGGGAGGGCAAACAGCAGCCGTCCAAATATACACGTATTCGCAGCGAACACTTCATCAAAGCTAAACACAAGTAAAGTTGAACACAATTATATACAGGTATGTTAATGAACGCTTTTTTGCCATAAAACACATCTTTATGTTATCGGTTTGACATAGTTTGTTGTGTATCGAGGCGACCAACTGCAGTGGTCGTAGTGAGTTAAAGTTAGCTAGTTAGCTAAATAGTTACTCACAGTGAGTTAGACCCCCCCCCTCCCAACACCCCTCTTTATCACTCAGTGAGTTAGACCCCCCCCTCCCAACACCCCTCTTTATCACTCAGTGAGTTAGACCCCCCCCTCCCAACACCCCTCTTTATCACTCAGTGAGTTAGACCCCCCCCCTACCAACACCCCTCTTTATCACTCAGTGAGTTAGACCCCCCCCTCCCAACACCCCTCTTTATCACACAGTGAGTTAGACCCCCCCCTCCCAACACCCCTCTTTATCACTCAGTGAGTTAGACCCCCCCCCTACCAACACCCCTCTTTATCACACAGTGAGTTAGACCCCCCCCTACCAACACCCCTCTTTATCACTCAGTGAGTTAGACCCCCCCCCTACCAACACCCCTCTTTATCACACAGTGAGTTAGACCCCCCCCTACCAACACCCCTCTTTATCACACAGTGAGTTAGACCCCCCCCTACCAACACCCCTCTTTATCACTCAGTGAGTTAGACCCCCCCCCTACCAACACCCCTCTTTATCACACAGTGAGTTAGACCCCCCCCTACCAACACCCCTCTTTATCACACAGTGAGTTAGACCCCCCCCTACCAACACCCCTCTTTATCACTCAGTGAGTTAGACCCCCCCCCTACCAACACCCCTCTTTATCACACAGTGAGTTAGACCCCCCCCTACCAACACCCCTCTTTATCACTCAGTGAGTTAGACCCCCCCCCTATGAGGGCCGTGAGGGACATTATTCAGAATACCCTCTCACACACACTACTGAAAAGCTCTCATACACACTACTGAAAAGCTCTCACACACACTACTGAAAAGCTCTCACACACACTACTGAAAAGCTCTCATACACACGTATGAAAATTTCAGTTAAAACGGAAGGTGTTTCAGTTGAAACGTAAGGTGTCTCAGATGAAACGTATGGTGCCTCAGATGAAACGTAAAGTGTCTCAGATGAATCGTAAGGTGTCTCAGATGAAACGTAAGGTGCCTCAGATGAAACGTAAGGTGTCTCAGATGAAACGTAAGGTGCCTCAGATGAAACGTAAGGTGTCTCAGATGAAACGTAAGGTGCACAAGGATGTCAGCTCAACCATGTGCTCAACAGCTTTCAAGCAATTTAGCCGAAGCAACGGCGTTACTCAACATATTGGCCTCAGCGGAGACAATCAGAACACTGTCTAACGCCTGGGACACACTGGCTGCGAAGCGCCGCGCAGCGCCACGATTGGTTACGATCGGCTACGACTGAGCAAAAGCTGTTCACACCAGCGCGCATTTCTCCGCGCCGGTCACCAAGCTTTTCAGCTACTCTGAGCTTTCCTTTACGCTGACATGGTACTTAAACATGGCATTGGCTATATCCCAGCATTGATCCTTATCTAGCCTACGTTGTCCTTGTAAAATTGTTGCTGGGGGTCATACGACTACCTATGCTTTTCAACTTCGAGAATTAATTTGATGTCGTCCATCTCCTTGAATTTCTCGCTGATTTTAGAAATCGACTTGGGGGTTCTCTCTCGGTAGGCTGTGTCTGAACGCGTGTGTGTTGTGTGCAACGCGTGGCAACTCCTCACTTTTCAATGACTCAATGCATTGCAGAGCACTAGTTAAAAAAAGTACTATATCCTCTTCATTGCCTCTCACCTCAAAAAATAAAGTTTGGATGGGAAAAACAAAGGATCATGCATTGTGGTTGAAGTACTACTTCAAATCCAGTAAAAGCACATGCACTTCCTGTCATGTACTGAATGTCATTACTAGGCTACCGTGGTTGTCAGGAAGTAGTATTGTGTAGGGCGGCAAATAAAGTGGCTGGCGCCAGGTGCAACACCAAGGAATCTCTGGTCATGGTTTAATTCAGAAGACCGATAAATACAACCATTACACTTCCTAGTGTGGACTTCCTCGTATTCACCACTGAACTGTTATATTCCACAATATCATGCAAGAGCATTTCAGTTGTGTATATGAGCACATTTCACTAGTATGTGTGAGAGATTTTCAGTAGTGTGTGTGAGAGCATTTCAGTAGTGTGTGTGAGAGCTTTTCATATGTGTGTGAGAGAGCTTTTCAGTTGTGTGTGTGAGAGGGTATTCTGAATAATGTCCCTCACGGCCCCTCATAACCAACACCCCTCTTTATCACTCAGTGAGTTAGAGGAGGTGGTGGGTAGAGAGGAGGTCAGGGGGAGAGGGGATCACACTAGACACACACAGTGTATATTCAAGTGGGTAATAGTGTCCCAATACTGGTCCTAAATGTAGTGTTTTCATTGTGTGTGTGTGTGTGTACATGTGTGTGTGCGTGTGTGTAGGAGCACTGGGTCACCAACGAACACACAGCATGTCTTCTATCATCCTGTATAAAACATCTTTATTTCTCCTTATTTAGGCAGTAAGACACTATTTAGTTCATCACATTCAGTGGAACTGAGATCAAAGACAGGAATGTTGTTTGTCAACAATGAAAACAAAACAAACATTCTACACACACCAATATTTACAAACACTCTGGGATATCAATTACAACTGTATACAGTTCAATCTTCAATGACATCTATGTGAGCACAGTGTGTGAGAGTGTGTGTGGGCTATTCTACCTGACACAGGGACACTGAGGAGACTAATCCAACCCAGAACCCAGGATAGAGGGGCTCAGTGAATGTGCTGTGGAATGTGTGCAGGTGGGTCAGTGTGTCAGAGGAGACTGTGTAGAAGGACAGAGTGCCGGCCGGCCAGTCCAGATACACTCCTACTCTGTGGGAGCTGGAGGGGGGGGCAGGTATGACAGTGAACTTCTTATTGTGCCTGGCAGAGTAACTGTTATCACAGCTCAGACTCCAGGACTTGTTATTGTATCCAAGCACACAGTCATCACCCACTCCTCTCCTGCTGATTCCTTTATATGTCACTGCTATATCAACCCATCTTCCACTCCACTCTGCCTCCCAGTAACAGCGCCCAGACAGACCCTCTCTACACAGCACCTGTGCACAGTCATCAAATCTCTCTGGGTGATCAGGATACGGCTGCTTCTTTCTCCTCCATGTCACCTTTCTGTTCTCCTCAGACAGAGAGAGGTCTCTGCATGCTGTGTTTGGGTCCAGTGTGAGCTCACAGGCATCTGATGGGGGAGACCAAGACACAATATATTACTGATCATCATCATTCACATTAGAATGTCTCCCTCTTCCTGCCCTCCCCCTTTCATTCTCTCCCCCCCACCCCCCTGACCTCCTCTCTCCCCAGCCCCCTTATCTACTCTCTCCCCCCCACCTCCTCTCCCCCAACACCACTTATCTGCTCTCTCCCCCCACCCCCGTTATCGAATCTCCCCCCACCCCCATTATCTACTCTCTCCCCCCCGCCCCCCTCTCCCCCCCGCCCCCCTCTCCCCCCCCACCTCCTCTCCCCCCAGCCCCCTTATCTACTCCCTCCCCCCACCCCCGTTATCGACTCTCCCCCCACCCCCATTATCTATTCTCTCCCCCCCGCCCCCTGACCTCTCCCCCCCCACCCCCCTTATCAACTCTCTCCCCCCCACCTCCTCTACCCCGACCCCCCCCCCCCTCCTCCTCTCCCCCCACCCCCCTGACCTCCTCTCAGAAGAGGAGAGAGACGAAAGGGGAGAAGGAGATGAAGGGAGGGGTGGGAGGAGGAGAGGGTAGGGCAGTGGAGAGGGAAGGAAGCGAGGAGTGAGGGAAGGAGGGAGGGGGAGAGGAAACACACACCAGCTAGGGGAAGGGAGGGGGGGGAACAGGAGAGGGGGAGAGAGGGGAGGGTGAAGGGAGGGCACATACGTGTGTCCATTTCTGACAGTGTCAAAGTCACTAATGGTATTGTCCCTGTATGACCCTGTGTACTAGAACTAAGTAGCAGTCAATACTCACATTTCCTAAGACCAGCTTTGATCCTGCACTCTCCACCATGATCCACACTGTAGGGATAAGCAGAGGAATGATGAGGAAATGACACCTCACCTGTTGCTAAGTGACTAAAGTAAACATGTTGTTTCTATGTTTATCATCAGAGGTGTATTCCAGAAAACAGGTTTTACTAACTCTGAGCCTAACCCTGAACTCTGACTTGATGAACCCTGAGATGGGAAGCACAGAGTTATCGGTTCCAGAAGAGCTGATCTGAGTTTGTTTAATTCTAATTCACTGGAATTAGGAATTCTGCAGGCGAGTATGCAAACATTTTCTGAAAGGTAAACAACAACTGCAACAGCAAAAGAGAGACAATTGGTCAATGAGTACATTTCAATGCAGTCTATTTATTTGACATTTAACCACACGTCTTACTACAGCTGGACAAGTGGTGGAACAATCCTATGGGCACAAAACACACTTGGCAGCAGCTGAAAATGAAATATAAAATCAGTTCAAACAGGTAGGGCATATTTTGCTTTGGCCTTCCCACCCCCTTTGCATGTCATGAGTTCTGTAATGTTGTACAATGTATGTGCCTATGTGCTGAGGTGTTTTCTCCTGTTCCCACACTGTACTCCTCTAGGAGCATAGTCTCGGGGTTGACTTTTTCTCTCCTCTCCTCTCCTCATGTTTCTGCTGACATTTTCAAGGGGGCGCCGATAATGGCTGCCTCGGTCGGTATCTTTCGGAGTAGAAGTAAATTCCTTGTCTGTCATTGTCCCATTCTGATTCAGACACATGATTGTTTTAATCATGTTTGACAGGATTAAACCAAGTACAAATCATTCAGTGGCTGTCTCAACTTGTGAGAATGCTGTTTTAACACATAGATGTTGTTTAACCTAATCCTGCTCAGTATATGAACATTGGACTTGTAGCAGACTAACAGAAAGAAGGCAGAGGAGGGCACCACCTCTGACAGAGGCAGAAGAGCTGGCTCTGAGCCAGAACGCTGGGCGACCAGCGTCTGAAGGCATCCCTGGAGGGAACTCATCCAAGCCTATCACCCCCGAGGACACAAGTGCCCACATAACATGTTAGTGTGTTTGTGGAGATTTCATTTGGGGGGTTCATTTCTCAATATTCCAAAGAATGTGTACAGTACAGTAGAACATAATGCTCTTCATCACAGAATGATAAAGATATGTTGTCTGCTGCCACAGAGAGGGATTCAGAAAGACCTACAGAGGTATACATCTTACTGTATGGTAGCTACTGAGCTACACTGTTCTCCCCCCAATGTACATTGTTTTGAGGTTCTTGTGTGGAATTATGGGTTTGACATGTACATCGATGTGATGAGAACAAAGAATGAATGGTAAAACAACTGGCACATTTCTCTCCTTTATAACAGAGCATGACTGGGCATTACAAGGAGGAGCAGGGTTTCCCGCAGAAAATGTGTTAGTTAAGGTGGTAGGGTTTGTAGTCAGACCGGGGGGGGGGGGGGGGGGGGGGTGTAGAGTCTAGCCTAATGTGTTCTGGGGGGTGGGGGGGGGAGAGTTTGTTTGTACAATAGACTAATGCATTCTGCAGAGAAGGGACTGTTTGGAATGAAAGGGAGCAAACAGGACAGAGTAACACGGCATTCATCTTTCTTTTTGTTTTGGACAACGTAGTTAAGGTGGCAGGCGTGTGTTGCTTAGGCGGCCGCCTTAACTGGAAAGTGCTGCGGGAAACCCTGAGGAGGGTCCATCAACCTCCACAGCACAGATTAACAGGGACATGTTCAGTAAACACCAGGTTAGCTCTGCATGGAAATTTCATGTCATCCTTATGTGTTATACACAGTGGCGGTCCTAGCACATTTTGCGCCCCAGGCAAGTTTTTCCCTTACATATGCAACCAAAATGGCCGCAATTTAGAACCTCTCCATGTGGTCATTTTATATCAACTATTTATTCATTGAATTGAAAGAAAATGTGCCATATTGTGTTATGTATCATTATCGGGATATGAAAGGATCTATATCAGCATATGAGATTTTGGTCATATCGCACAGCCCTACTGCAAACTAAAATACAACAGCACATTATCAGTAATACATTTAAAATGTGGAAAATGTGAATAATTTCTTTGCAGGTCAATTTAAGGTGTAGGCCCCTACATGTTCTGCCTGTGCCCCCAACATGTTCAGTTAGGGGCTACAGTGCTCCTAGTAAAACAAGTTAGTCTGGAGCCCTGGATGAGGAAAGGACACCCCATGTCTGATAGTTGCGTCAGGCTCGGCATGAGGGAGGAGAGAGGGAGAAATTCATGGTTTGTTAAAAAGCTGCCAGCAAGCAGGTTAGGTTAGTGACCATCAGTTACCGTGGTAACGTAACCAGAGTTTGTGTTTCCTCTCTTTCTGGATCAGAAAACCCAGAGTTTCCCTCATCTCAGGGTTAACAAACTCAGTGTTTCCACTTCAACCCACTTTCTGGAATAGACCCCAGGAAATACAATTATGATTGTAGCTATATAATCATAATTGCACTAAAGGCTATTGTAGATTATATAGGGCTTCTCTCTTCCTAACCCACTGTCCTAAATAAACATGCAGTCTGTGATTGTATAATCATGAAATGCAAGGAATATTAACATACTTAGATGTCTATTCAGTGTTAAGCAACATTACATGAAGAGGTTTATAAAAACACAAACATGTCCTTACTTGAGTTTCTCCAGTCTGCAGTGTGGATCCTCCAGTCCAGCAGAGAGCAGCTTCAATCCTTTTTCTCCTGGATGATTGTAGCTCAGGTCCAGTTCCCTCAGGTGGAAGGGGTTGGACCTCAGAGCTGAGGCCAGAGAAGCACAGCCTTCCTCTGTGACCAGACAGCCTGACAGCCTGTAGAAAGAGGATCAATGTTGTGACAGAATCCATCTGGGCCTCCAGAGTGAGGGGGGTTCAGAGGGGTTCATTTGGCAGGTGCTGTCATAGCTGCTCCTCCCTCTCATTAGACAGAGTGACCTTTCCCCCCAGTTCAGGAAGGTTAGGTTTGTGTTCAGTTTGGTGCTAGTAGTTCTATGGAACATCAGGACGTCTGCTACATAAAGCCACACTTGACTTGAATGAACACAACAAATTAGTTGGGGCTATAGACAATTTCATGAGCCGTTTCCGCTCTACTTCCTAAACTCCTCCCTTCGATGCAATTCACTTCCGTTCTGGCGGGCTGGGTTTGTTTTTCTAGCTAGCTCCGTTGTGCCGACAAAGCACTGATATCGCAGTGACAAAGATGATATACAATTTACAACATGAAGAAAAGTGGTTCGGGAACGACGTGTGCGGTAGTTGGTTGCAAACACTCAAGAAAGCACCTGAACGAGTGGTTAGATAGAGTGCTACGACCACCAGTTTTAAAACCTAGAATCGCCTCTAGCCTGTTACAGTTATACTACAGTAGTATGCTTATTGTTTGTAGGCTATTCACATTTTGTTGGTGTTCCTTTGTCCTATTGTTGCAGTGGATTTAATAATTATACATTGATATGTGGATATAATAATTCCCGGCATGAGGTGTGTAGCCAACCGGTGCTTGTTTAAAGCAGTCATAACCGGGTTCATAGGAAGAATAGATAGATAAGTAGGCACTTCAGGCAGTACAAGCCACTTAAATAAGGATAACAGTGTACTGCCTGTCTTGTCCTTCTGAAGTTGTTAAATTCAATAGGCTGAACATCAACATGTAACATCAATAGCCTAGAAATTCCAAACGAATTAGCTTTCAATGTTATGTATACCTAGGCTACTTGGACCGTGTCCTGGCAATAAATAAAGAACATTATGCTACATGTTTTGCCAGGATAACTGGCAACACCATTGAATGTTCATGATGTTCCTGTGTGTTTATTCCTTTGACAGGGTACAACAACGCGATCAGTCAACCGACTATAAATGTTTTTAATGTCGGGCTACGAATTTATAGAACAACTTCTGTCTGATACGTGTGGTATCCTTTAGCCAAATAATTAGCCTACATTTTCTGAGAGATTGAAGAGCTAGACAACAAATGTTCTAATGAATCACCGACTAAAGTCATCTTCTGACATTGCATTTGCTCCATGTTAAAAGCTACAAAATGATGGACTGGCAAAAGCTTTATAACTATAAATCTACTCTAAAATGTACTTAAAAGTATGGCGACGACGTTGGCAACTTATCCAGTAGTAAATGTCAAACGACAAGTATGTCAAAGTAGTGGAACCGTGATCCCAAGCTTGCATCGACATCGCTGTGTTTACACCGGCAGACGCTTTGCAAACCACTTCCAGCGGAAATGAAATGCATTTGTGTAGAGTTATGGCGGCCCCTGGGATTTGGCGCGTAAACTTGTCTATAGCCCCTATTCTTAAGCAGTAGGAGACATAGAACATGGATCATATCTATCCACCATTGCAGAAAGCAATGTTCACGGCCACGTGACCTTTCCCTCTCTAAACCGAGTTCTATGACAGCTCGACTAGATCATCATTGCCGCCGCTGCTTCAGAATTGTATGAAATATCACGATATCGAGGAGGATGAACAACTGAACAGTGACAGGACGTTAATCACTCATGAAGTCATGACAACCTAACAAACAACAGCGACCAGCTACTTTCCCGACAAAGCCCTCTCCTGCTGCCTCTTTCTGGCTATTTGTAACTACCTCCCATTCCCCACACCCTGCCGCAGTCAACTAAAACGTAATTTATACATATAAAGTGGTAAAATATCAGCCTACCTGCCCAACTTGTTCCACTGAGTTGGATTCCAACTGAAGAATATCCCACTTCAGTCGTTCTGTAGCCTATTAGCTACAAAACGTCCTGGTTTATACGATGATAATGTTCTGTGGTAAACCTGAGGTAATTTGCTTCTAAATTACTGTAAAAAGCCTCAGTAAACTTATTTGTTCTGGACCGGCTACTAATAGACTTTAACTTTCAGATGGTAAATTTGTCTCTAGCTTAGAATTTTCTGAGCAGATAGACATCTGGTTCCCTTCAGACGCCTTCAGTTAACAGTGTTCTTTTTAGCAACACGGCTAGCTGATCCAGAGACAGAGATCACATGACAGGGCGTGCCATCAAACACTTCAGGCTATTGGACAATATAAGAAGTTATTCAAAAAAATTAAAGGGGAAATTAAATGGAAGTGAAATTAACCAAAAGTATTCAAAAAACGTATCTAGCGATTTTTTTTTTTTTTTCAATAAGAGAGAATGCCTGTCAGTATTTATTTAACTATGTTAAGTCATTAGATAACCTGACTGCCTGTTGGCTCTGCACTCCCTGCGAGAAGAGGAACTGCTATATTAGTATGCTGTTCATGGATTACAGATAATCATTTAACACCATCATGCCTATGTCTTTATATAGGCTATTTCAACATTTTATATTCTTTCCAAAATTCTAGTTTAAAGTTGTAACAGTCATGTTTGCATTCTGTGCTCTTTTTGCTTTAATGTTAGGACGCATTAGCAGGGCCAACCTCAAGAAATTCAATGGTCAATGTCACCTTTTGTGATCTGTGCAAAGGATCAATAAAAGACTGACGTTCTGTGTTCAACTTTCTTTCTTGCCTTTTTTAGAGAGCAGATATGTGTTTGAAATCTCACTCGGTATGGGGCATTTGGCTGACTCTCCCTGCATCTCAGATGGAATACTACCATCCTATGAAGTAAAGTATGTCAGAATAAATGTGAATAGCCAGTTCCATACATATATACAGTATATACAGTAGTATTATACATCAAGCACACTTTTCTTTCCATTCCTAATTTGAAACCCTTCATGTAGTGGAAGAGGCGTCAACCACAGGAACAACAGCCGCCAGATGCTAAACTCACTGCCCAGGTAAATGTACAATAATATGATGAATAGTATATCTTAACCCTTGTGTTGTCTTCAGGGTCAAACATGACTGCTATTATATTTAACAACCTCAAATAGTTTTTTTAACTTCAAATGTCTTACTTTTCCTAGTGACCCTGACATTCATAAAAATACATCACAACAATCACAGACACACACGTACACAATAAGAAATTGAGATTATGCTACTGATTTAGGTTACAGAGTCTATAAAGGTGCTGAAGATGACAGTACCTCCATTTCTCTTTTTGCGAAAGCCATGACTGCACATTTCAGTGTTGTAATAAAACAAGTGGTGTTCACAGATTAAAGTCATTATATTTCCACTGTGAAGAGGGAAACCCCAGATGTTCACAAAGTTTGATGAATGACAGGTTGTGTTTCAATGCGAAATAGGTTTAAGGTTGAAAATTAAATTAAGCTGTATTTTATTACCCTTTGGGCAAGGGCATACAGATTGTTAACACTACCCAAAGAGACTGCAATCATGTTGCACATTCAGAAACAGTTGCATCAACATTTTCATTCTGTCTAAAATAAACAAAAACATGAAATAAAATATAAGCCAATCATTATGTACAGCATGTTTTAGAGTGTTTCAGATGCAGCAAATCTGCCTGTTTCTGATCAAACTAGTCCTCACTGATGACTAGAAGGCATATCTCATTCTTGGCATTAAGTTTATACCCAACTTGATGATGGTAACTTTACTAATGGCTCATGTAGAACATAAATACATACCTCAGTGTCTCCAGTTTGCAGAGTGGGTTCCCCAGTCCAGCAGAGAGCAGCTTCATGCCGGCATCCTTCAGATCATTGTTACTTAGATCTAGTTGTCTCAGGAAGGAGGTTGACTTCAGAGCTGAGCTCAGAGAAGCACAGCCTTCCTCTGTGATGTGACAGCCTGACAGCCTGTAGAAGGTTATCATTAGAGAGGGATCACAAACACTACTACCCTCTAGAGGTAGAAATAAAGAATATCAGTCTGATCATTTTCCTCTCAAACACGAAGGTTTGATCAGTCAGATGACTGTTTGTCCTGGTTGGTCAACTTTCCCTTTATCTTAAATGCAATATCATCCTTTAATATGTAGAACATTGTACATCCAGTTACATAGTAGTACAGTATTCCAAGAATGTATTACATACTACATCCAGGAGCAGGTCTCTCAGTATACAAGGCACCTTTTGTGACCCATAACCTTTACTGCAGAGTTAGGGTGTTAACCACAAGTGAAGCAGTACATTAGCAGAACAATACAAAACATACTGCCCAGGTCAACCTACAATAATATCATGGAGTAGTTTGTCTTATACAGATTCCTGTCATACCCTGATCTGTTTCACCTATGTCATGTTTGTCTCCACCCCTCCAGGTGTCTCCCATCTTCCTTCCTACCCTCATCAGAATCAGAATCAGAATTCGGTTTATTCGCAATGTATGTTATACAAACACGGAATTTACTGTGGCAGGGAGGTGCAAAACACTAAACATATACGAATCTTAAAGCATTTATCCCTGCATTTATCCCTGTGTTTTCTGCTTGGGACCAGTTTTTGTTTGTCAAGCCTACAGAAGCCTTCCTTGTGTTTTTTTCTACCTCCTTTAGTCTTTTCTGCCTCTTAGTTCCCTGCTTGGCCTCCTGCCTGCCCTGACTTAGTGATGGGGGAAACGAAGCTTTCCGAAGCAACAAGCTATTTGAAACAATTGTGTCAAAAAAGTATCGTTTTTTTGAAGCGTTTGATACATCTTCTCCATAGGGACACCTGCTGGTCAGTTCATGGTATGGCAACTGTATCGAGAGATTGAGGGAATCGAGTGACGTCAAGTCCTCGGACGTTAGTCTCACAATCGTCATCAATTTGATAAATAAAGGTTATGTGACAAATGTTTCGATGTGCAGGTGTCAAAAATATATGTTGTTGTATTATAAACAACGTAACGTCTTTGCTCATTTACATTCATAACATTTATTTTTAGGTTCTGATAGCATTATTCACATGTGAAGTCAGTATGGCCTTCTGGTAAAAGCGCTGCCCTTCAGTCTAAAAGAGTGAGTTTGAAACTGCTGACCTTGTTTTAGTGGAAGTATATGCTAAATGAATATTTATGATTTCATATTGTAGACTAGCGGCTAAGGTTTTGGAACATGCTTTTGCAACCGTGAAAGGGATGGCCACATTTGAAGGCTGGCAAAACTAGAGAAAGATGTATGTGTTTGTGCACCTACTCTCTCACATCTGTATATATCTCCGTCTATCTAGCTCTGGCAATCTATCTGTATCTCTGGCTCTGTCAATGAATGTATTCTATAGCGTCCGTAAATATGTATACTCTCTATAACTTATGAATATGAGTGATTTCTGATGTCTTCAGCGTTTGAATAAAACGCTGTTTGTCTTGGACTGTAGCACGACACTGTCAGCTGCTCGTGTGACGTCCGAAGCTTCGACAGGTGATCACGTGTTTTTTGCCCATTTGAAGCCACGCTCGACACGTTTGTGTCGGTATCAATTGACTTGGCTTCGAGCGTAACATCACTACCCTGACTGAGCCTGCCAGCCGCCCTGTACCTGAATGACTCTACCTTGTGGAAATGACCCTAGCCTGCCCTGAATATTCTTTGGCCGGCCTCCTTGTATCTTGAATTAACCACAAACTTGCAGCCAGTGTGTGGTGTGTGATATTGTGTAACTAGTTGTTGTCTGGTGAATTTGATTACATACCTCAGTGTCTCCAGTTTGCAGAGTGGGTTCCCCAGTCCAGCAGAGAGAAGCTTCATGCCGGCATCCTTCAGATCATTGTTACTTAGATCTAGTTGTCTCAGGAAGGAGGTTGACTTCAGCACTGAGCCCAGAGAAGCACAGCCTTCCTCTGTGATGTGACAGCCTGACAGCCTGTAGAAGATTATCATTAGGGAGGGATCACAAACATCTTCTTCAACACCGACCACCTCTGGAAGAGTGGAACTCTCACTGAATTGCTGAGTTTCCCTGAGAGTTTGTCCTTGTCTTTCTTGAGGGTTTAGGTTGGTTTAGGTGCAGTTCTATGGGTGTGTGTGAAGCCTTCTGCCACATTGCTTGAAAAAGGGCTATACAAATAACATTTGACTTGAATACAATGACACAGTAGCCAGTAACCAATGTGTTCACAGATGCTGTGACAGAAGTCAAACATCAGCTGTATACCAACATGCACCAGGGTGAGTTCTAACAATGACAAACCCAGGCTCATTTCATGGAGCACTTGGCTGACCAGATGTTCTTCAACTGTTTGTTCTATGGGGCCATTATTGTAGCAAAACTATTCACAAATGCACAGCACGATCCACAACTGCACAGCACGATCCACAACTGCACGATCCACAAATGTGTACGATCCACAAATGTGTACGATGCAAGCATGCAAAGAATGAACATATGTGCATGATTCTTAAATGACAGTAGTAAAAAATGGTATTGATACAATATAACTAGTAAAAATACTGATATCAATTCAATCTGAGGGACTTTAAACATCCCCAACTGACAGTTTATATTTTTTATGTTTGAAATCTCACTTGGTATGGGGCACTTGAATCTCAACTGGAATACTACCATCCTATAAAGTATAGTATGTCAGAATAAATGTGTTATATCCAGTTATATAGTAGTATAATACAACAAGCACAATTTTCTTGCTATTTCTAATTCCCTTCCCTTCATGCAGTACAACAGGAGTCACCCACAGGGACAACAGCCACCAGATGCAAACTGTGATGTATTATGTATAGAAAGAAACACCCGAGGACGAATAACCGCCTCTGTTCGTCTGCTGGAAGAGTGAATGTCTCTGGCAGCACAGACAGGCGCCAAGCATCCCACGTTCTCCCATCCGTCAGTGTATAGCTGTGAGCTCCTTTCTACTGTGTCACTTTATGAGGCTCACTTTATGAGGCTCACTGAACTTTCTTGACATGCACAGGGTTTCTTACATGCACAAGACTTCCTGGGTGCAATTTAGGAGTCTTAGCACGTCTCTTGGCATCAGTGTACTCTTTCATGTGTAACTGTTTCTTTGCAGCTCTGTCTCTTAGTTCCTGGTCCTGAACAGTGGTGAGCTTTGGCTTGACAGAGAGGTTGGTTCTGATCTGTCTTCCATACAGGAGCTGGAAGGGTGACGTCCCTGTGGTCGCATGTGGTGGAGCTCTATAAACTGGAAGGAACTCAGTGACGTGAGTTTTCCACAGAATGTTCTCTCTCTGTGCTGTGATGATGCTTTCTTTACACCGTTTAGTCTCTCTACAACTCAATTTCCTTCCGGATGGTAGATTGTAGTCCTGATGTGTGCGATAACTCGTTCTTTCAAGAAAGAGGACATTTCTGACGATGTTAGCTGTGGGCTATTATCTGTCACCACAGCCATGGGGTTTCCTTTTTCACTAAACACAGTGCTCATGAAACATATCACTGTAGCTGTTGTACATTGTGGAGCAAAACACACCTCTGGCCACTTAGAATAGTACTCCATCATAGTAATAGCAAACTTACAGTCAACAGGACCCCTTTCAAATGGGCCCAAAATGTCCAGTGCAAGTCCCTTTGCCTTTGCTGTCTTATCATTCAACTGTCAGGACACACAGGTGGTAATGACACACTGCTCCAGTGCATCCATCTTAGGCCACCAGTACAGGTCTCTGAGTCTCTGTTTTGTATGGACGATGCCTTGGTGGCTCTCGTGTGCTCGGTGTACCATGTGAGAACGTAATCTTACTGGCACCACTATTCTGTGATCTCTCTCAGAATAAGTGACTCTTGCATGGAAAGTTCCTTCCTAATTTGGTAGTAAGGCATCATGTCTGTCGGCAGGCCTTTGGATGACGCATGCCACCCTTTGGTCATGTAGACGTGCAGCTTACGCAGCTTAGCCCTGGACAGGAGAAGCAGGCATCCTTAAAGTCAGACTTATGGTGTGTCCCAGGTAGGTCAGGTTTTTCTGGTAGTATTTACACTTCGCTGTATTCAGATGTAGTCCAGCGTCATGTAACCTGTAGAGTACCGCTTTCAGGCGAGTTTCATGATCAGCACGGCAAGATGAGTTGACAATGATGTCATCACGAACTCCAGGTAGACCTTGCGTTACTATGGACATCCTTTTCTGAAATGCTGAGATGCTAGTCCATAACAAACTCGCTTGTATCTGAAAAGCCCCTCGTGGGTTATGAAGGCAGTCAGGTCTCTGCTGTCCTCATGTAGAGGAACCTGGTAGTAAGCATTTGAGAGGTCGATGGTGGAGAACATGGTTTGTCCCCTGAGTTCTGAAAAGAGCTCCTCCATGTGAGGAATGGGGTAACAATCAGTTACCACCGCCTTGTTGGGCTCCCTGAGGTCCGTACACATCCGAGCTCTTTCGTTGAGTCACAACGATTGGCTACACCCAGGGAGAAGGGTCTATCTTCTCGATGATGTCAGCGTCTAGCAGAAGTTTTAATTCAGCCGAAACAGCTTTCCTGACAGAGAAGGGCAGCCTCCTATTTCTGCTGCCAAGGTTTCACATAATCTCT
The DNA here is from genome assembly GCF_963692335.1 of Osmerus eperlanus. Taxonomy (NCBI): domain Eukaryota; kingdom Metazoa; phylum Chordata; class Actinopteri; order Osmeriformes; family Osmeridae; genus Osmerus; species Osmerus eperlanus. The sequence continues at coordinate 2,561,069 of NC_085042.1, read as the reverse complement.
TACTTTTACTTTCTGCACAAAGTTTTTCACACAGCCCATGGTAGGTAGAGGTGAAGCTGGAGGGGCAGGCAAGGGTGGAACCACTATTTCTCTCACTGTCTGTTCTGATCTGAGTTTTTCTCTGTTTCCCACAATGACCATTTTCAGTGCCTGGATTAAGTCTAACCTGAGCAGTGGTGAACCTGATTCTACAATGTCAAATGAGGCTGGAGCAGAACATCCATCATGTATCCATTTGTATCCAGTTGTCCCAATACTGGTATTCTCTGTCTTGAGTACGTCACCAGAGGAATCTCAGCTTGTTTCAAGGGTATGTCACAGAATTAGTTCTCATAGACCTCAGCAGGCTGCAATGACACTGATGATCCAGTATCCACCATCATCTGGAATGGCTGCATATTAGGTGATGTGCCTAATTCTACAGTGCACATTATTTTCTTATCTTTTGGGACAGTATCTTTTAGAAATAACACCATCAGCTCAGGAATAATCACCTCCATCACCTCATGTTTTTGACCTGAGCGGCACACTTTAGCAAAATGTCCAGTCTTTCCACATGATTTGCATATTTTGTTTGCGGCAGGGCATTTTGTGGAGTTTGCCAGGTGCTTATCCGAGTCACATCAGTAACATTTTCATGTACATTTAGAATTAGTTTGACATTAACCTGTGCTGCTTGGACGTTTTTGTTCCTTCTTTGGCAGCGTATTCATCTCCCTCACCGGCACTCCACTGTTTGAGAGTTCACTTGCATTGTGTGTGGCTGATTTCACTTGATTAGCAATCTGTATGGCTTTATCCAGAGACCGTTTATCTTTTAACAGCAAACGTTCACGTATGCGTCCACTGAAGGCTAAAGTGTTTTACTCTCTATATTTTTTTTAAAAAGAATGACAATAAAATCTATCTAGATAAACTACGCTGGTTCTGCTGAACCTATACCTCTTCCACAGATACTGGTCAGGGAAGCATTACTTCTGTTTCTGAAGACCCGTGGGACTGGTGGGATAAACGCTCTTTGTATAATCTGAACACCTTTATCCACAGGGTTGTCAAAGAACGGATATGCCATAATTGATTATAACTTACAATATCTATGTTTCTTTAAACTGTAACTGTCTACTTTTTCTGTAAAAAGTACGTTCCTTTGTTATAGACAGTCGAATGTAAAATACTGAGGCTCTGTGGTGTGGTTTACTCTGTAGAAGGGACACTCAGATTGTCTTAAGGTATTTATGGTGTTGTTTTATGATACCTAACTAAGAGCCAGAGGGTTTTAGTTGGGTCTCGGGGTTGGGGAGATGGTTATCAGTTGAGCGAGCTGACCTAACCTTTCGGCCAAGGAGATTGTGTCCTGTGTCCTGTTTGTGTATCATTAACCATCTCCTCATTTAGAGAGGGAGCTGTGACATAAAAGTACTGTGGGACACTTGGTATGGAGTGAAACTGTCACTGAGCAGTGCTGACCAATCACAGAGGCCGCTATATTGATGGATTCAACATCAGAAGAACCATTTGTTCTAGGGTTAGGGTAAGTTTATATAAGGCAGGGTTTTAGGGTTGTTCTTCACCACTCTCTCGAACGATCTGTAGGTTACATCTGCATGTCTTTCGCTATGACCGGTCCAGAGTACTCTGTTAATTCTTAATTTGTACAAAATAAATAAATGGTATTGAAACCGCCATCTTGACTATTCAGATCTACACAGTGCCACTTGAATTCTTCCATTACAGTTTCCGCCTGTTTTACTGGGATTTTCATGCACAACCATCTCTAGGGTTTACAGAGAATGGTCCAAAAAATAGAAAATATCAGTTGTGTGGTCCAAAATGCCTTGATGTCAGAGGAGAATGGGCAGATTGGTTCAAGATGATAGAAAGGCAACAATAACTCAAATAACCACTCGTTACAACCAAGGTATGCAGAATACCATTGATTACGTATCAAACTACTCCTCACTGATGACAGAAAGCATATCTTATTCTTGACATGATGTTTATACCCAACTTGAGAATAAATTATATTGTCTAAAATCAACCATACGAAGACATTGTGCTATTGTAACCTTGCTATTGACTCATGTAGAACATGAATACATACCTCAGTTTCTCCAGTTTGCAGAGTGGGTTCCCCAGTCCAGCAGAGAGCAGCTTCATGCCTGAATCCCCCAGGTTGTTGTTACTCAAGTCCAGCTCTGTAAGCTCTGAGGAGGGGAGAGCTGAGGCCAGCGCTTCACAGCACCGTTCTGAGAGGTTACAGTCATTCAGCCTGCATGACATAAGGAGAACATGACACATCATCAGAGTCATAGTTTGTACGATAGGATCATACGATAATCAAATATCACATCACAGTATGTCCTAAATTCTATCATTATTAAAATTGTTTTATACATACAGAGCAGTTTTGGAGTCTTTGACCACAGGCAGCAGCCTCAGAAGACCTTCCTCTGATCTGAAGTATATCTTCAGGTCAAACACGTCCATCTTCTCTTCTGAAGTCAGCAACACAAAGAACAGAGCTGACATCTGTGTAGATGAGAGCTCCTCACTGGAGAGACTTCCTGAGCTCAGGTACTGCTGGATCTCCTCCACCAGAGAATGGTCATTCAGTTCATTCAGACAGTGGAACAGATTCATGCATCTCTCTGGAGAAGGATTCTCTCTGATCTTCTTCTTGATGTACTTGACTGTTTCCTCATGGCTCTGTGTGATGCTTCTTGTATGAGTCAGTAGGCCTTGTAAGTCAGACTGATTGGACTCCATTGAGAGGCCCAGGAAGAAGCGGAGGAAAAGGTCCAGGTGTCCATTCCTACTCTGCAAGGCCTTATCCACAGCAGACTTGTAGAGGTGGACGTCAGATGTGTCTGAGGTGGACTGAGACATCAGATTCTCATTGTTGTTGATGAATGAGAGAAACACAAACACAGCAGCCAGAAACTCCTGAAAGCTCAGATGGACAAAGCAGAACACCTTCTCCTTGAAGACTTTACCATCCTGTCTGAAGATCTGTGTGAACACTCCTGAGTACACTGAGGCATCACTGACATCAATGCCACACTCTGTTAGGTCTTTCTCATAGAAGATCAGGTTGCCTTTGTCCAGCTGGTGGAAGGCCAGTTTTCCCAGTGACAGAATGCTCTTAATGCTCTCTTCATCCCAGTGTGGATCTGACTCAGTTTTCCCATGATACTTCACCTTCTTCTGTTTGGTCTGTAACACCAGGAATGCTGTGTACATCTCAGTCAGGGTCTTGGGCATCTTCTCTTTCTTCTCTATTCTCAGCATGTGCTCCAGGACTGTCACACACATTAGGGAGAAGACTGGAATGTGGCACATGATGTAGAGAGTCCTTGATGCCTTGATGTGTGAGATGATTCTCTTGGCCAGGATCTCATCACTGCATCTCTTCATGATGTACTCATCCTTCTGAGCATCATTGAACCCTCGTACCTCTGTCACCAGGTCAACACACTCAGAAGGGATCTGATAGGCTGCTGCAGGTCGAGTGGTGATCCAGATGAGAGCAGAGGGAAGCAGGTTTCCTTTGATCAGGTTGGTCAGCAGCACATCCACTGAGGTGGACTCTGTGACATCACACCAGCTCTTGTTCTTTTTGAAGGCTAAGGGCAGTCGACACTCATCCAGACCGTCAAAGACAAACAGAACGTTGTACTTGTCATAGATGGAGATTCCTGATTGTCTGGTTTCTGAGAAGAAGTGATGGACAAGTTCCATCAGACTGAACTCTTTTCCATCCAACAAATTCAGCTCTCGAAACGGCAGAGGAAAGATGACCTGGATTTTCTGATTGGCTAGTCCCTCAGCCCAGTCCGTGATGAACTTCTGCACAGAGACAGTTTTTCCGATGCCAGCAACTCCTTTTGTCAGAACAATTCTGATAGGTGTATCTCGTCCAGCTAAGGGTTTAAAGATGTTGTTGCATGTGATGGCTGTCTCTGGTCTTGCTGATTTCCTGGATGCTGTCTCAATCTGTCTCACCTCATGTTCTTTATTGACCTCTGCACTGTCACCCTCTGTGATGTAGACGTCTGTGTAGATTTCATTGAGAAGAGTTGGGTTTCCTTGTTGAGCTATGCCCTCAAAGACAGTCTGAAACTTCGTCTTCAGTTTAGATTTGAGTTGACGTGAGAGTCTATGAGAAAGCTCTCCTGAATGACCAAACACAGATGTTATTCTTAACAGGGCTTTAGTTTGCAAGAGAAAGTTACTTAACTGTTCAGAATAGTTTTTCCTATTCTAAATATGATGGCAGACATTGATGGCTTATACATAAACATTGATTTTCCATCATTGCACTTTGCCAGTTGAAAATTACTCTGATTCTCTTAACCTATATTTCATCATAAACCATCAGTCGGTCAACGAAGACTAAATAAGGAGTCTCTTACTTTCCTCCAGAGTGTCAGCCAGCTCCTTCTGGTTCATGTTCCTCAGGACGTGAAGTGTGATCTTCAGAGCTCCCTCTCTGGCACTGCTCTCCTGCTTCTGATATTCAGGGTCCACCACTTCCTGGTCGTCCCTCTGACTCAGACTCAGAATCCTCTTCATCCTCTTCAGCTCTTCCTTCACAAATGTAGCACAGTCCACAGACAAAGCACGGTACCATCACACCTTCTCCTACCCCCGACAAGGAAAGGGTCTTCCCCCTTTGTCCTTCTCCCAGAGGAGAAGCTTCAAAGCTTCTGACCCAGCATGGGGTCAGATACAGAGGCCACACGGCCCACAGTATCAGAACAAAGGATTTACAAGGAATAACTTTCTTAAAGGATTTACAAACATATTCTCAAGGACTACATGGCTCATGGACACTATTTCAATGACAGTAGTTGATGTGTTATAATGTGTGTTTTTCCCATTTACTTAGAACGTTGTTTAATTGAGGTTTGATTATAACTTCCCTTCAAGTATAGTTAAGTCAGCCAATCTGGATATCAAAATGATTGTACCATACTAACAAAACCATTTACGAATGTTGTATTGTTATATTCTGAAGTATAAGCAATACATGGACATTTGAAATAGCTGAACTCTGAAAAGTTATCAGCCACTTCACACCTAGGCAGATCTCAGGACGACGCCCAGGTGGGGGAAAACTGACCAATGAAAGAGGTCACCTTCACGGGGACCCCCCCTTTTCCTTTGGAGTATAAAACCCCCAAACGTACAATCACCCCCGCTTGTTCGTAGGATTAAACTGAAGTGCTAGCTACATTTCTAAACTATTCCTCTCAACCTGCAAATTCACTGAGCGCCCGGAACTTTGGCCAAAGATTCCGTTGTTCTATTTTCGTTGGACGATAACGAAACCATTGACTCTACCTTTCTTCAAACCGACAAAAGTAACTACGATTTGCAATATTTCTTACCTGTGACATATTGGCATGTTGTGATTAAATTGTTGATGTTTGATTGTATTTTACAAATGAGTTAGCTTAACCCTCGCTAAGTCAGTTGCCCTTGCTCGTCCATTGTTACCACAAAGGCCTACCTGCCCCCCTCTACCCCTCTCTCTCTCTCCCTTCCCCCTTTACACGCTCTACACAGCCATTGTGTTGCTCGCCCTCATTTGCATCCAGCCACTGCACTATTCTGACTAACCCATAACTTATCTGGTATTTGTTCATTATAATTACATTCTCCTAAATAAATCATTGTGTATAATATTCGCGTATCACTCACGTTATCTGATCTGCTCTACTTTCATAGAATTCACAACTTTAAGATTAGACTGATTATTACGAAGGCTATTATTTAAATATTATTCAATAAGGTTTCCTCTATCCCTTTAACAATAAGAGGTGGTGCCCCAAGAACTACATACTTTATTATAAATTAAGTATTGCTAATCTTAAACGAGCAAACCCCGCTACATATTGGAGCCCCGTGACAGGCTTTGAAACAGATTGAAATGAGCGATCTATAACGGAGATACATTTTCCGTCTGAAACCCACCCTCCCACCCTTTTGGTTAAATTAACGCTCCGTTGTATTTAACTATTCCCCCAGATAGCTACGGTTTTAAACACTGTTTGAATACTGTGCTGTGTACTCATTGAATTGGCTTTGTCGTGAACAATTGGCTATTTGTGTGTAACTAACTAGCTTCGGAAAAGCTAGACTTGAGCGGAGGTACGCGCGTGCGCAGTGACACTGCGACCCGTCTCATTTCATCTTGTGAAACAAAGGCAGCGCTTCTACATGAAGGCATAAGATCCTTTTTATAGAGTCACAACACTACTATTTTGGTACCATACACGCTTCGGAAAGGTGTATTATAGTAGTGTTGGCCATTTGGGTTGAGTAAATCAACCAAGCAACTGATAAGTTGCCATTGTCTAGTTAGAGGTAGATAACAGACATTGATCAGTCCAAAAGGACTTTGATTTTGAAGGAGACTACGCAGCTCTCTACATTAAGCTATATGCTTCTACCTTGTTAAACAATTGGTAAATTGATTAACTTAGCTTTTCGGAAAAAGCTTCACTTTGTTTTGCATGTAATTCAACATTAATGTAAACACTCAACCTCTAGAATCAGTAAAGTAACAGTAAAATAATTATTGAGACAGGAGAAGCTGCTTATTTAAGGACCTTTATTGTTGCTTAACCGGAAATAGTTACCTTTCGTGAACAAAGACCTGTAATTTGATTTTCATTCCGCGCACTTAAAAGTGGAAGTTGTCAGAATATCGGCGTTGTTGACCATACTGAACTGTAATCCTATTTATCCCTCATCAATATACAACTTTAACAACAATCGCTAAATAATAATTAAACGTAAAGTGTATTATTTTTAGTTTGCCCACTCTATCTGCGATCAGTCCAAAAGGACTTTTGTTTGGAAGTAGCCGAACAACGCAGCCTGTACTGCCACAATATTGTTAAACAATTCCGAAATTGATAAACTAGCTTTTCGAAAAGAAGCTTCACTGTTTCGCATTCAATTCGAGGTGAATGTAAAACCCTTGCCCAATTTAAAGCTACATTATAGATGCAGCAACAATTTAGTTCATTATCTGTTTGATTCTACAAGCTAAACCGGCTAACTTAATGTGCTATAGTATTTAAATACATTGTACTTTCTCAGTCCGGTTTAGGCTAAAACAAATCAACAGCTACTCAATCTAAATTCTCTAATCGTTTATAGATACTATAACAAGATTACTGAAATTAAGATTTAATATAGGCCTAAAAGAATAAATAATTTGTTTGAATCTTTGATCCTGGAAGGTGACTTTAATATTAATTTTAATTTCTGAATATTAATCTCAGTTTTGATTGTTAATCTTTGAATATTAACTTCTGATTTTAACCTTAATATTAATTTGGTAAACAATTTTATTTATTTTCTGAATCTTTGATCCTGGATGGTGACTTTAATATTGATTTTAATTTCTGAATATTAATCTCAGTTTTTGATTGTTAATCTTTGAATATTAACTTCTGATTTTAATTTTAATATTAAGTTGGTAAACAAAAACAAAAAAAGGAAAAGAAAAGTATATATATTGCTGCCAAAAAGAGAACCACTACAAAACTAAAGTGCCTATCAACAATTATCACAATAGCATTGTGTTAATAACTTCCAGTAGCCGAACCAAACATGTCTCACCTCACGGAAGCTGAGAAACTGATTGTCCACCTATCCGAAAAAGAAAACCCAAGATATGTGGAAACGCTGACCGATCTAAATTCCGATATGATCACCAGGAAAACTCAAGAAGTGGTCATAGAAAATGTAGGCCAAATATTGAGCAAATCCCAAATTGTCAAATGCCTATCCAGCCTCGGTCTCAACTATGCTGCACTACTCAGGTTATCAATAACAAAAGTCAACACACAATGGACACAGGCTCTCCAGGATCGAGAGGATGCTCTCAAGGCGGCACAAAGAGAACAAGAGCACAGGAAACGATTGGAACAGGAAACCAGCGACCTGGCTGTTGAACTAGATAGAGCTAAAGCACAGCTAACGGAACAGGAAACACAGCTAATACAACAGGAAATAACCCTCAAAGATGCCCTCAAAGAAAAAGAAAAGGAACAGGACCGACGGGAGCAAATGGCACAAAGAGAACTGGAAAGAGCTAAGACACAACTAATGGAAAAGGAAATAACCCTCAAAGATGCCCTCAAAGAAAAGGAAAAGGAACAGGACCGACGGGAGCTAATGGAACAAGAAACCAGTGACCTGACTGGAGAACTGGACAGAGCTAGACAACAGCTAATGGAACAGAAAACAACCCTCAGGGATGCCCTCAAGGCGAAAGAAACTGAACGAGATATCCGGGAAACACTTCAACAGGAGAACAAGGAACTCGCTACGGAACTGGGAGACCTAAAAGAAGAAATGCAGGGGGTTCAGAAAAGCAAAAAGGACTCAACCGCCCTCATGGAAAACACTATTAAGATGTTGGATGAAGCTAATGAAAAAGTAGCAGACTACGACCACCAAAAAGAAGAATGGCACACTCTCTACACAAAATTCCAACACCTGGACCAAGATCTCTCACACATCACAGCTGACAGGGAGACAATGAAGGAGGAGTTACAGGAAACAAGAAATGAACTGCTATCTACCATTCGTAAGCTGAACAAGGCGAACGCCACAATCCAGTCCACAGAAGACCCCGACACCAACCGAAGGTGGGGAAGAGACGACAGAGAAGTAGATCGGCATTCAAGAAACCAAAACCCAAGACAGCTGCAATCACCTGAAGCACCGCTCCACTCAGAATACGAAACAAGAAGACCATATAGGGATACATCCCCTCCCAGCCAATCTCTGTACCAAGCTGACACGAATCCACGAAGGATGAGGAGAACAGAAGATGTGGAACAGCAGAGCAGAAGACTGTATGACCAGAAAATGGAGCTACAATTCCAACCTGAACGTCGCGGTCAGACCACAGCCCCAAACAGATGGGATGACCATGATGAACCCTCACGTTCAGCCTATCCACAAAATGCATGGGAAATGCATGACCTGCCACCAGCAGTGTCACTAGATCTGCTATTGAAAATTAGCAGGAACATAGAGAAGTTCGATCCAGACAATCCCACTCAGAGCATTGAGATGTATCTAGAACAACTGAACTCTAATCTCGAACGCCTGCCTACAGCTACAGACGCGGACAAGCTGTACCTGTTGAAGAACACCTCTTCCAGCTCAATCAGAGCCCTGCTTGACAGGCAACCTGCTGGAGAACGCCACAGCTATGACATGGCTTGCCGGACCCTCAAGGCTTGGCACTCAGAAAGTAAAGGCTCCTGCTGCACTATCGCCCTGCACACAAAACAAAAGGCCAACGAAAACCCAAAGACATTCTATGAGAGGCTCCGGAAAGCCTATTTCGCAACAGAAAACCAACCCGGAGGAGAAGAAACTCCCATGTTCAAGTCAGTGTTCATCAACAACCTCTCCCAATCCATAAAACCCTTCATGACGACCTTCGCGAACCAGGAAACCATGACGGCTCTGCAGCTGAGGGACATGGCATATAAATCATGGGCGAACAACAATCGATCCCAAGACTCAAATGTCCATGTGGTGGAATCAGACTCACACCTACAACTAGAAGGAAGAGAACTCCAGAGACCCTACGAACCCAGACCCGCCTGCAAGCAACCCTCCTATTATGCACGAGACCACTCAACAAGACCCGAACAATATCAAAACAATTACAACAGACAACCCGACAACAACTATGAATACAAACAACACTCCTATCACGCAAGAAACCACTCAACAAGACCCACACCGTACAAAAACGAACACAACAGCCCTGGACGACATCCGTCAGACCCAGCATGACTAGAAGGCCCCAACACGGAAAACACACCTCAAATGCTCCCCATTGGATGGAAGAAAGGGAACAGGACCCGAAAACACCACAAACCCACAAGAAGACGACCTCCAGAAACAACAACACACAAACAAGCCCCACAGTTACACACATTTCTGGGTGAGCTTTCCAGAAAAGGAAGAGCTAACCGAAGCTATGTCCCCATCACACTTGAAGATGAAGTGCCCTGCGAAGGATTGCTGGACACGGGTGCAGAAATCTGCCTGATTGCACCCACCTTGGCCGCTCAGCTAAAAGGAATAGCCAGGTCAAACAGAAGATGGATTAAAAGTGAAGATAGTGAATTCAACATCACAAGCTTCACCCAAAACAAAGCTCCAGTCACAGAGACGCTGTACTTGAAGCTAACGTTTGGGGAAATGTCCCTAATCCACCCCATCCATGTCTCACCGCTTGAGACCGAAAAGCTGCTGATTGGACACGATCTACTCAACAGACTGGAACCCCTCATTGACTTCAAACGAAACCAAATGTGGACCAACGTCGAGAAGCCCTATCCACTGCCTCACCCTGAAGTCCAAAACACAGTCTTCACAGTGGAAGGGGGGGGGAGATTCCACGTCTGATCCACATCTCTCAGAAGAGGACCGAATCCATGAGCTAGATGGCCGCTCCAGACCGCCCCAGAGCTACGCCACTCACCCATCAAGACACAAGACTCAAACAAAATCAACACAACGCCATGACCGTCGGGTGCCATCAGAAACCCACCTGCGACGAGAAGCATCACAGGTCCAAAAGAAGTCATATGATGCCAACTGGATGAGAGTGCAGAAAGTAGGAAGACCTACTATGGCCACCAAGCATCCCAGAAGAAGCACCCCAGCTGCAACAAGCTGGCAAAACCCCCGGAAGAAACCATCACTACTCGCGGGGACAACAGGCCATGCACAGAGGCCTGGCCTGGCCTTATACCAGCAACCTGACCCTGTCAAACTGCTGACGAAACAAGTGCACAACAGGTGCCTTAGCCAAAATGCCTCAAAGTTCAAGAATGAATGTTCCTTTAAACCAAAAATAATAGGAAAATACTATCATGAGACAAATATGGCTCCACCAATCTATCAAAATTTTTAATCTGTTACCAGAAAACCCAACATGAATGACCTTGAGGTACTGTCAAAATAATAGGCTACAACGCCTCATAACCAAACTACCCTGGTCCCTGACAAATGAGGTTTATGACTCCAGGAAGTCAAAGCCCACTCCCACTCCTATCATTTTATTTTAATCTTTCTCCTTTCTTTCCCTTTCCTTTTTCCTTTTATTTCCTTTCATTTTTAGGCATAAAACCTTAGCCCAGAGAAACTTAGTAATAGGACCCAAGTTAGCCCCATTGATTCCTACATTGTTTAGAGTCCACTCATGCCAATGTGTCCAGTAGAAGTGCTATCGTACTGTCGTGTTTGTCTGTTCTCTGCTCTTCTTACGTGCCAACAGCCCGACGACGTCGAATCATCGGACGTTGCCAGCAGGGGGATATGTAGCACAGTCCACAGACAAAGCACGGTACCATCACACCTTCTCCTACCCCCGACAAGGAAAGGGTCTTCCCCCTTTGTCCTTCTCCCAGAGGAGAAGCTTCAAAGCTTCTGACCCAGCATGGGGTCAGATACAGAGGCCACACGGCCCACAGTATCAGAACAAAGGATTTACAAGGAATAACTTTCTTAAAGGATTTACAAACATATTCTCAAGGACTACATGGCTCATGGACACTATTTCAATGACAGTAGTTGATGTGTTATAATGTGTGTTTTTCCCATTTACTTAGAACGTTGTTTAATTGAGGTTTGATTATAACTTCCCTTCAAGTATAGTTAAGTCAGCCAATCTTGATATCAAAATGATTGTACCATACTAACAAAACCATTTACGAATGTTGTATTGTTATATTCTGAAGTATAAGCAATACATGGACATTTGAAATAGCTGAACTCTGAAAAGTTATCAGCCACTTCACACCTAGGCAGATCTCAGGACGACGCCCAGGTGGGGGAAAACTGACCAATGAAAGAGGTCACCTTCACGGGGACCCCCCCTTTTCCTTTGGAGTATAAAACCCCCAAACGTACAATCACCCCCGCTTGTTCGTAGGATTAAACTGAAGTGCTAGCTACATTTCTAAACTATTCCTCTCAACCTGCAAATTCACTGAGCGCCCGGAACTTTGGCCAAAGATTCCGTTGTTCTATTTTCGTTGGACGATAACGAAACCATTGACTCTACCTTTCTTCAAACCGACAAAAGTAACTACGATTTGCAATATTTCTTACCTGTGACATATTGGCATGTTGTGATTAAATTGTTGATGTTTGATTGTATTTTACAAATGAGTTAGCTTAACCCTCGCTAAGTCAGTTGCCCTTGCTCGTCCATTGTTACCACAAAGGCCTACCTGCCCCCCTCTACCCCTCTCTCTCTCTCCCTTCCCCCTTTACACGCTCTACACAGCCATTGTGTTGCTCGCCCTCATTTGCATCCAGCCACTGCACTATTCTGACTAACCCATAACTTATCTGGTATTTGTTCATTATAATTACATTCTCCTAAATAAATCATTGTGTATAATATTCGCGTATCACTCACGTTATCTGATCTGCTCTACTTTCATAGAATTCACAACTTTAAGATTAGACTGATTATTACGAAGGCTATTATTTAAATATTATTCAATAAGGTTTCCTCTATCCCTTTAACAATAAGAGGTGGTGCCCCAAGAACTACATACTTTATTATAAATTAAGTATTGCTAATCTTAAACGAGCAAACCCCGCTACACAAACCTGATGACAGTCTCCTCAAGCACCTGAAACAGAGAGGGAAGGTATCAGAGGAACCAGGAACTCTATACACAGTAGTACAATCGGATTAAAATGATTGTCTTGTTTGTACTTTAAATGAACACTCACTGTGAATATAGAAGACAAGTCGTCATGGTGACTCTGGTCTGACTTCTGTTGATCTCTGTGGACAAGAGATGACAACACATGAACCACATGGGCTAAATATCTAAGACTAAAATACTGGACTGTCTCCATTCATGCATACACACAGACACACTGTTTAAGAGTGATACAGAGTAAACTATCTTCTATACCACTAGATGGCACTGATTCATTCCTTTCCATGAGGGGGTTTCCTGTTTACTAGCTGTCTGAGTGATCGATAAATTCCTTAAACCATACGTTTGACAAATTAAATGTCACTCCTTTAAATGTTGCAGCTAAAAATGTGTTGGGCATCAGAATCTGTTGAGGTATTTAGGTGCTTTTAGATGCACGTGGACTCTGATCGTTTGTTTCATGGCCAGATGGTTTAGTGTTATTGTCTGATGAATGAAATGCAGGAGACAAGTGATGACTTTAGAGCCTCTCCGTGTTTGAGCCGATCTGCAGATGGTTCAGGCAGGAGGACTCAGTATGACTTTACGAATACTTTATTTCCCACTATACAAAACACGATTGTACATTTGATTTGATTTGGCATTGTGGTTCTGCTCGCATCGGCTCCCTGCCGCATCCAACGAGACACCGTTTCGACCTCCGAGCAGAGAGCAGCGACGCATTCCCCCTGAAACAGGAAACAGAACCAAGGGTGGAGGCCGGGGAGGCGGAGGCAGCAGGAAGACTGAAGTCTATGTCGCACTAGCGATGCATATGCCGGGAACCCCTTATATACCCCGCCCTATTAGGAGGGAGTGCCCTGCGAATAAAATGACGCGTTGCTAGTGGCGCGCTATGTCTCACGTCCTCCTTCATGAACCAGCTCCGCTTGTTTATGTGTATTGTCTAATGTTTGTGTGTTAAAGATGGTTGTTTCTGTGTTCAATTGTTTGTTTGTTAATAAATATGTATGGAGAGACATGTACCATTTTATTACGACTGATTCTGGTTTCCACCAGACATTGAAGAATGACATCAGGGTCCACCTCACACAGGGCTGCATGTTTGCTAGCAGCCTGCTTTAGACACTGCAGCACTCCTCCACCCAGGAGTTTAAGACCTTCTGGTCTCAAGCAGTCTAAGTGGGCTGAGCCCCGCTCGGTCTGTGCTCATACCAGGCCTGGTACCTGCAGGGCTTTGACTCTCATGCTGTCTGTGTGTGTGTGTGTGTGTGTGTGTGTGTGTGTGTGTGTGCGTGTGTGTGTGTGTGTGCGTGTGTCTGTGTGTGTGTGTGTCTGTGTGTCTGTGTGTCTGTGTGTGTGTGTGTGCATGGAGGTTATGACTAGGAGGACCATACATATGTGTGTGTGTGTGTGTGTGTGTGTTTGTGAATGTGTGTGTAGGGAGAGGAAGGTTATGTTTGTCAAACAGTCACTGATCTATCTTTTATTTTATGTTAAGCTATTATACAAAAACTCAGTATCGACATTATACTGTATGTCAAGTATTTTAATATTGAGAGGTTGTAACTATCTAACACACTCACAGGCTCATCCTGGAGGTCCCTCGAGTCTCTACTGAATTAGAGAGAGCAGCTTTGAGTTATTGTTCTGCAAAGATATAGAATGACCAAATGGTAGCCATGCATTATTGTATTTGGTCTGGGGAAGTTGAAGTGTTGTGCAGTCTTTTTTGCCAGTTTGTTGTGGTGGTGTTGTGATTGTGTGTCTGTTAATATCAGTCCAACATTAAAGCAGCACAGTGGACTGGTAGGTTGTGGTCCTGTCTCTCACTGATCAAACACAACAAGGAGGTCAAAGGGCTTGATGTGCCTGATGGTGGTCTAGTGGTTAAACCATTGCTAACTAAAAAGAAGACTTATGGTACACCACTTACACATGTTAATGACATCATGTTAAATAACAGCTAGCTGTCACTGTGTAATTCTACCACATGGTCGGAACATCAGACAGGCTATGAGTTCTAACCTTTGTTCAGTAGAAACGTCACATGATGATCCTGAATCTAGTGATTACATTAGACTTCCAAATATTTATCACCTTAACATTAAAAACCAGTAGAGGTCAGTACATACCCTTCCTCATTAGAAGCTCCTCCTCCATCACTAAAGGTGGGAGGTAGATTCATGGACTTGTCACTCTTCATGGACACACAGCTGGGTACAGGTGAGGCTCGTCTTTGCCGTTTGATCCTGTTAGACACAACCCAAATATTACAGTAACAAAGCTACTTTAGGTAAAGAGATATTCATACATATTCTAAGGAGATGAAATAGGTTGATCATCATAGTACTGGATTAGATTAGCGTCTTTAGATAAGTACAGAGAAAGGTCTCACTTCTCCCAGAGACAATGTTATTGTTAATAGACCATGTTCTCACCTCTGTTTAGTAGTAATGTCTTTGTCTCTGAATGTGATAGGTGCCTCCATAGACCTGTCACTCTTCATGGACACACAGCTGGGTACAGGTGAGGCTGGTCTCTCCTGCTGGATTGGGCTTCAACACAACAGAGACAGACCTTCAGTCTCTCATTTATTCTGACTAATGATGATGTCATAATATCACTGCTGAGCTCTGAGATGGAGAACAGTCATGAACAGTTATGGATTCTCATCTTACCTCTTAGCTTTGGTGTCCATGTCATGTTCCCCAGGGAGACTCATTTTAGAGGCAGGAACCCCCTCCTCTCTCTCCCCAGAGAGACTCATTTTAGAGGCAGGAACCTCCTCCTCTCTCTCCCTAGGGGGACTCATTTTAGGGGCTGTGCCCCCTCCTCTCTCTCAAAGACAGAACTTCCTTTCTCAGGGTTAGATTAGAAGGATTTTGAAGCCAGACCTGAAGAGCTGTAAACAAAAAACCAACCCTATCAGACTGTTACCTCAAGAGAGGAAGCACAACTTACTTTATACCCTTATTTAGAACACACCTCTATGATGTAAACAACTCAGTTAAAACGTATTCAGTACCTCAGTCATTTACCTCATACTGACATAAGACAACAGAAGACAACAGAGAAGACAACAAGCTCCACTCCATCATACTGCACCATCAGCTGTACTGAGCACTACCTCACTTCCTCTTACAACAAGCTCCACTCCATCATACTGCACCATCAGCTGTACTGAGCACTACCTCACTTCCTCTTACAACAAGCTCCACTCCATCACACTGCACCATCAGCTGTACTGAGCACTACCTCACTTCCTCTTACAACAAGCTCCACTCCATCATACTGCACCATCAGCTGTACTGAGCACTACCTCACTTCCTCTTACAACAAGCTCCACTCCATCATACTGCACCATCAGCTGTACTGAGCACTACCTCACTTCCTCTTACAACAAGCTCCACTCCATCATACTGCACCATCAGCTGTACTGAGCACTACCTCACTTCCTCTTACAACAAGCTCCACTCCATCATACTGCACCATCAGCTGTACTGAGCACTACCTCACTTCTTCTTAGAAAACCTTGATGGATCAGTAACCTATGACGTGTGTCTGTGTGGAGGTAAGATTATCTATGTTTATGTAGTTTACAGGATTAGAACAATGTTATTGTAATTACGGTATTTAGAATAACTTGATAAATGACCAACAACAGCATGGCTGGTTGATTAAGTGAAACAATTAACGTTTTTTAGATCATAGTTGGATTTGTTTTCACTTGGTACTGAAGGTCGGCCATAAGACTGAGCAAAATTGTATTTTACTTCCTCTTAGAAAACTCTAGTTAATTACTAAAATGAAGAAACTCTGGAATATAACCTTGTCTGTTAATGTATGTGTACATTGATACTCTGAAATAATATTGTAAAATCACTTACTTTAAAGTCTGCTTTTCAGTCTGAGAATCTGCCTTACAGATTCATATAGTCCTGTGCAAAATATTTAGACTTTCACTTTTACCTGTGCCTCACCCTACTTCTCTAATTTCCTGCCTTATCCGCCTCCTTATATGGACCAATAGGAAACCAAAGTATGTGCTCACCTGCATATATGGACCAATAGGAACCAGAAGGAGGTACACTCCTGTATAAAGAACCAATAGGAAACAGGAGGAGGAGCTAAAAGTTGGTAATGTGAGCATTAGCTGAAAGAGACTATCTACCCACAACGTAGCCCAGACCTCACTGCACCCTTAAAGGTGCAGTGTCCACTTGAACCTGTCCAGAGAATTATGTACAAATAGTCTGCTACACTCCAAAATATATTTTGAGGTTGCACAGATAACATTTCGGGAGCATATGCAACCAAACTGGCTAAAATGTTGAGCCTTTCCATGTGGTCGTTTTATATCAACTATGTATTCATGGAATTGATAGAAAATGGGCCATATTGTGATATGTATCGTTATCGGGATATGAAAGGATCTATATCAGGATATGAGAATATCATATCGCAAGGCTGTACAGTATGGAGTTAGATTAGTTTCATAATTCAAACAAACAAACGTAACAAGATTCACAAATGTATTTCATGATTCACAAATAAATGTAACGCGATTCACAAATGTATTTCGTGATTCACAAATGTAACGCGATTCACAAATAAATGACCCCATGACCTCTCTCTGCCCTGTCTCTGATCACCTGCCCTGCCAGAACCCTCCTCTCTCTGTCCTGTCTCTGATCACCTGTCCTGCCAGAACCCTCCTCTCTCTGTCCTGTCTCTGATCACCTGCCCTGCCAGAACCCTCTCTCTCTGCCCTGTCTCTGATCACCTGCCCTGCCAGAACCCTCCTCTCTCTGCCCTGTCTCTGATCACCTGCCCTGCCAGAACCCTCCTCTCTCTGATCACCTACCCTGCCAGAACCCTCCTCTCTCTGATCACCTGCCCTGCCAGAACCCTCCTCTCTCTGTCCTGTCTCTGATCAGGGTCTCTATCATGCTCAGGATACTCTTGTACTGTGCAAATGAAACCTTCACCAATGCACAGAGGAACATGTGGAACAGGTTTACACGTGGGAGTGTATTGAATGAAGGTTTATGTCATTATGGGTTGTCATGGGCTAGCCATCTCTTTGAACCACAACCAAAAGCTGTTAGCACTAGCTACCCAGTCTATAGAGGACGAAAGCACTCTAAATAGGATATATACATTTGATACGTTCATTCAAACCCTTAATTACACATGTATAGTTTCCTTGTCAACTGTCATAGCCGGTCTCCTTCCCTGGCCACTGTTAACTGATAACACAGTACATCCTCTTCCTGTCAATCATCACAGGTAGGAGGTCCTTAACCACTGACTGGCTGTGTTTCTAACACCTTTTATCTTATGATCACATTTACAGACACACTAGACATGTTTAATGGACATGAAACAATGTTATATTGTACAGCCTAGGATCGATGCTGTCAAACAAACACACCTGTAATTCAAACAGTATTTGAAAGGATAAGACATCAGACCAGGGTTAGGGATGCTAATTTACTTAATCATAACCTATTCTGGACTGACAGTAAATCATCCACTCTCCACCATGTGAATAAACACCATTCTACTGACCTTTATAAAACTCTGGTTTCACCATCAGCCTCCTCTCTGTGCTCCATCTGGTTCTGTGTGTGTCTGACAGTAATGTACACTAACATACAGTACATATTTGAATGTGTAACACCCACATACATACACCCACACACACTTGTGTTTGGACCAGTTGATCCTGTTTGGAGGCTCGTTTTAACTTGTCTGGAACATACTTCTGTAAGAGTGCATGCAAGCCCCAACAAGAGTTGGGGCTTGCATGAACACCAAAGTTGAACACTGAATTGACAATACTCTGTCAACCATATGTGTATAACTATATGAACGGAGGTATGCATGTATGTGTGTGTATGTGTGTATGATTGGAAGGAACAAGCAATGATGAGTATGAACATAATGAATCAAACCTGTTTTGATGTTACATCCTGCATCATAATTAAAGGTATCTATGCTAGCAGGGTGTTGTGTATGTGCTTTGATGCAAGCTATAACCAAATGCTGAC
The DNA here is from genome assembly GCF_963692335.1 of Osmerus eperlanus. Lineage (NCBI taxonomy): Eukaryota > Metazoa > Chordata > Actinopteri > Osmeriformes > Osmeridae > Osmerus > Osmerus eperlanus. The sequence continues at coordinate 2,542,279 of NC_085042.1, read as the reverse complement.
ACAAACAGAGATAGTAATTGAAGCACTGGGGAAGAGAGGAGAGGATAGAGCAGGAGAGGGGGAGGAGAGGATAGAGGAGGAGGAGGGGAGGAGAGGATAGAGGAGGGGAGGAGAGGATAGAGGAGGAGGAGGGAAGGAGAAACAGGGTTAGCTGCTAACATCGGCTGTCTAGAGTGTGATGCTGCCTGAACAAAGTAGGACGTGGAACCTGAATAGAAGACAACACTGTACTACAGAACAAGATAGGGAGGAGATGGAGGACTAGGTTCTGCAGAGAGAAAGAAAGACAGAGGAAGGGAGAGAGAAGGAAGGGGAGAGACAGAGAGGAAGCCAGAGAAAGAGAGGAAAGAGAGAAATACACAAAGAGACAGAAAGAAGACCAAGAAAGGGATTGAGAAAAGAGGGGAGAGAGAAAGGAAGAGAGAGACAAATAGGAGGGAGGGTTAGGGAATGAGAAAGAAGAGGACAAGATTGTGAATGTGTGATGTAGTTGTTGTGAACTTGTCTTGTCTTGTCTGTAACAGAAGACAGAGCTAGTCTAACCAGTTGAGGTACCAGAGAGGTTGTTTTGTCTGACATAAACTTCTGGGGCAAAGATAACCCAGAGATGGACACATGGTGAGACTGAGGGGGGGTTACACTGTCTCCAGGGCTCCCTTACCCTTTTTTTTTTTTACCCAAACATATTTTATCGGGGGGGGTTTCGATACTTAATGCAAGCGCCGCTACGCACGCTTGCAGTAAGTATCGAAATCCCGAACTAGCATCACATCAAACACAGAATGTGCATGCATTAGCAGGGCAGCTGTGGTGGCGTATACGGGGACCGGTTCTGGTTGGCCGGTCTGGATCAAAGTCCAGGGCCTATTTTTACTCCCAGTCCGTCTCTGCCGCCCCGCAACATTACTGTAAGCCCCCCCCCCCCCCCCCCCCAGCACCCCCCGATAAAATATGTTCCCGCGGCTATGCAAACAGGAGGCCCAGACAAGTGGTTCACCATGCAGCCATGTCTTAATGCTGCCCCCTAGTGGTGCTATACCTGTCCCATTGAAACAACAATGGCCGCGTTTCCCAGATTCGTTACAGTTTTTTACAATCGCTATGACAGTTTTTTCAATACCTACCACACACAATTGGCAAAACTGTTAATTTCATCCTCAAATTCACACATTGTAAACTAAACTCAAACACTAATTGTCATAACACAAAAATACACTAAACATGACACCATGTCTACCAAACACTAACACATTCTCTTTTCACAGGAACATTTAGTCAATCATAGCACAATGTCATAAAAAACACTAACATCAGATGGAATTACAGAAACTGCATTCATTTATGGAGGTATGTGTCAGGTCTCACAGTATATGGATTATAGATTGTGTTTGCAATGCAGTTTCTTTTGAAGCCTCTCTACATTTTTGTTTTGTTGGGTTTTGTAAATGCATGCATTTAGTTTCTTTTGCTGCATAAATTCAGAACAAAAAATGAATGACCCATCTCAGAGTAGCTTTATAGAAAGTATGGTTACTGTATTGAAAAAAAGAAGACAGAAACATAATTGCTGCAGTAAAGGCTTCATTTGCAACAGGACATTACTGCAAGAAATATGCAATATAGCTTCCATTTACAGTATTACCTTAGCTCTGGCCCTTCTCTGAGCGCCACCACACATTCTAACTCCTCTCCCTCTACCTTGTCCCACTCCTCTCTCTTGTCCTGGTACTTGTCTTCCTCTCTCTTGTCCTGGTACTTGTCTTCCTCTCCCTTGTCCTGGTACTTGTCTTCCTCTCCCTTGTCCTGGTACTTGTCTCCCTCTCCCTTGTGCAGGCATTACTGTATTCTTACTTTCTTCGTGTTGCTCTATATTGTTCTTTTTCCACACAAGATCAGCCCAAAGAGGTCCTCTTTACTGTCTATACCATATGGTCATGCAATTGAAAGAACCTCAACACCTGAGCGTTTCCTAGTTGGGAATCAGCTGTGATTTACAGTATTTGCATAACTTCAGCTGTTTCTCAGTAGCAATGGAATAAAATACAGGGGATATATTTGTGTTTCAATTCACAATATAAAGAACTGTTCACTTTAACTTTAGCCAATAATTTAGGTTTTGAACATGATGGTATCTGTTTTGTTGACAGTGTGAAAGCATTTGTCCGTAAAATTGGTCCGTAAAAATTGATTGGTTTGGTCTTGGTTGAGCTTGTGTGTAAAAGAAGTTCAAGCATTTAAAATTTGTGTTTACTCTATGCATTTTGTGTCAAAGCAACAAGAAATGTGTTATTTGTACAGCCTACACAAACGGATGTTGTGCTAACTGTGTTAAGAGTTTAGGAAACTTGTTAAAGGTATTGAAAAAACTGTCATAGCGATTGTAAAAAACTGTAGAACGCTCTTAAAACGCTCCTAAGAAACTCTTAGCGTTAAGAAACTCTTAGCGTTAAGAGATTCTTAACGAATCTGGGAAACCCGGCCAATGTCAAGACTTTACAAGTGTTGTGGTATTAAGGACAGAAGATGGTTCATATAGTTCCACAATGAGAGGGATATGTACCAGAGGAAGATCAAGTATCAGAAGTGTATAGTTGTACAGTGTTTCAGTGGTCAGATTCAAGGAACATTCAGTATTTAGTCAGATCACAGAGTAACTGCATCTTGGCTAACAGGTGCACAAACAAATAACTAACACTAGGCGTAAGTAATCGGCTCAGTGTGATGATGGATGGCAGGATTGGCCTATACTGTCCACATTGTCTGACTCACCACATATACAGTGTGATGATGGATGGCAGTGTTGTTCTATACTGTCCACATTGTCTGACTCACCACATATACAGTGTGATGATGGATGGCAGGGTTGGTCTATACTGTCCACATTGTCTGACTCACCACATATACAGTGTGATGATGGATGGCAGGGTTGGTCTATACTGTCCACATTGTCTGACTCACCACATATACAGTGTGATGATGGATGGCAGGATTGGTCTATACTGTCCACATTGTCTGACTGCCAATATCAGTGTGTCGGTCTGAAGAAAATATTTATTAGTCACATTTCATGAACATGATTAATACAAAGTTTTCAATTATGATAGTTTTTTTGGAGGCAGAATAGCAGCCTGAATATTACATCCTGTACCCTGACTGCTGTTCAAATGAGGAAGTTGAACATGCTAAGGTCTACTGTATCACATGAAACTCTCTCCTCAGAACATGAGAGCTCTCAACTCAGGCTCCTTCCAGGAACAACAACACCTTAACACATTTATAATCATGGGTTTGACAAAGATGACCAGAGACCAGGGTTGCATCTCAGTATTATATCTGTCTCTACTTCTCCTTCATCCACACTGTCTGGAAACCAGAGAGAATAAACAACATGGCCCACTGGGAATGACCTTTCACCTGTCAACTCTTTCTAACCAGGGAGGTACTGCAGGGGGGGTCGCAATTTTTTTGTTGATTAGACAAATGTTAGTAATTAGTAATGTTTTTGTTAACCAATGTTTTTTCCAATAATTTCATGAATCCAACATAATGTAGCGAACGGATAAATGAAGGCAGAAGACGTTATCTTTCAGTCAGCAATGCACACATTCAGCTCCACACAGGAGCTCTCTCAAGCTGGGCACAGGTTCACTCAAAGCTCGAGACTAGCCTGGACCTCCAAGCCTCCTGTACACAAAGAGGAGGACCTGCCCCTATCGCTGCTGTGCCAATCACGAGGCCGCATGTTACACGCTGGCTCTGTCAGGTTCCCTGTGATTGGCCGAGAGCCTATTCAGTCCCCAGCTGATCCCTGACACAAGGATGCACGTTGCAATATTATTGAAAAGAAGATAACTTGAAATAACTTGATAACTTGAAATTGAACAACAGGATAGCTATGTTTATACATGGCACTAGGCCCAGTTTAATATAAAACACAATTTTATACAACATATATAGTAGGGGGTCCCTGCTCCATCTCTCCATCCGTTTGGGGGTCCTGGGCTGAAAAACGTTGAAGACCCCTGCACTACACACTACACAGACCCACTATATACTATTCACTACACACTACACAGACCCACTATATACTATTCACTACACACTACACAGACCCACTATATACTATTCACTACACACTACATAGTCCCACTATATACTATACACTACACATACTTACTATATACTATACACTATACACTACACAGACCCACTATATACTATACACTAAACTACTAATGATATCAGTGAGGCGTTCTACCATATAGACTGAATCTGGACTACTAATGATATCAGTGAGGGTTCTATCATATAGACCGTGTTGTCAAGGGAGATAACTGATACTGATAAATGTCAGTGTCAGGCACTTAAGATGAATTAAAATAATAATGTTGTTTCATAATTCTCTCTTTGATGAGTGTCTTCTATATTTTGATTGTCTGTTGTATCTGCCCTGGACATGAAATACTTTTGTTTAGCATTTTGTTCGTTTACAACCGATTCATGCACTGTCAGTTATAATATATTTCCTTTCAATGCCAATACTAAAGTGGCATACAGCATGTCACTCCAAAGGTATTTAGTCCATTTTTGGTCTGTTGTCATATCAAATGATACCTCTTCAGAACATGCTAGATCTACAAATAGGTTTGACCAGTGACCAAGATGGGAGGTAACCTTGTTACCTGTAGAATAGATGTGGTTCACTTTGTCTGAATAACGATGGGCTACCACCACTTTCATAAGATAAATATCAAAAACACATTGTAGTTTTTTGGCAAACTGAATGTATATATTTCACACACACCATAGTTTGGAGTCTGGTAACTTCAGTCTTTTGGTCTGTTGACCCACCAGAACGTGAGTCTGAACTACATCTATGTTGACTGAAGGTCTGAAGGTCTACAGCAGGTTACAGCCCATCACAGTGAATCAGAACAGTAAACAACAAGCACCCAAGTTCACCAAGTCAATTTGCTCAATAAAATAACATACATTACACTTACTGTATTGCGTCTTCTCTTTATGAGTGCAGGTTGGGAGTGGACATTTCCTGTTGAGAAACGCTTCTCTCATTGAGCTGTGTTACTCAAACTGACGAGTAACATAAAGAGGAAGAGGGAAACCAACAGAAAGAACACAAGATGAGACCAGGGTTAAACACTGAGGGATTCGTCCAGTTAGAAAGGTTGACACAATGGTGCTGTCTGGAAATAGTTTGTCTTTGGTCTACTCTTTCATTGTCATTGGTTTTTGGACTACCGACTTTGCAACCATACTGCCCATTGTATTTATTTTACACTTATACTTTGTCCATTTGAGAGGACATCTTAGGCTTTCCAATGATTTCACAAATGTAAATAACATCAAGAATAGCAGTTAGGTAAATAAGGTATAGATGCATAACAATAACAGATAACGGATATAGATCCCTGCTGAATAACTGAAGCCTGTGTGTCCTGACTCCTGCACAGAACATGCTGCTCAGACAGCAGATGTATCATGTCAGGGTGAAGTGTGTTTACTGTCTGTGTTTGTGTATGAGGGAGATCTAACACTGTGTTCTTGTAGTGTTACTGAGGCACTACATTACAGTAATACCAGAGGCTGGCAGAATGTACAGCAACTCATGACTTGATTATACATAACTAGGGAACACAATGAGATGATCACCTTCAGATTCACAACAGATACACAGAAGTGACCCAAAGTTATGAGCAGGTGAGGTGTGCTTAACTCATATTGAACAAAACATAAAAGGTCAGATACACCATTCTCTGAGAATGTTGTGACTTCCTGTTGTAGTCTTATCAGTTCCTGCAGTTCTCACTTAAATCTGCTGACAAGGACAACATTTCAGGAAGTGAAACTTGATGAGGCCTATAATGATGCTGACAGGGCTTGGAGCAGAGACCAGGGTGATGTCTCAATACATCACCACTAAGGCTATTCACAACATGTTCACAGTAAACAAGACCTGTATTGTCAGGAACACATTGTGGGCAGCCTTTGGTGTGTTTTACCTGAGCCACTGATGGAATACAGGCTAATGTTAGATGTCTGTATATGAGTAGCTATAACCAGGGGTCAATCCTGACTAATGTTAGATGCATGTAACCTGTTTACAGACATGGTAGCAGTGTCTGAAGAGGAGTAGGGGCAGGGTGGGTCTGGAGAGGGATCAAGCAGGCAGGAGAGTGGGGGTCCAGGGCAGGTCTGGAGAGGGATCAAGCAGGCAGGAGAGTGGGGGTCCAGGGCAGGTCTGGAGAGGGATCAAGCAGGCAGGAGAGTGGGGGTCCAGGGCAGGTCTGGAGAGGGATCAAGCAGGCAGGAGAGTGGGGGTCCAGGGCAGGTCTGGAGAGGGATCAAGCAGGCAGGAGATTGGGGGTCCAGGGCAGGTCTGGAGAGGGATCAAGCAGGCAGGAGAGTGGGGGTCCAGGGCAGGTCTGGAGAGGGATCAAGAAGACAGAAGAGTGGGGCTCCAGGACCCGTGACTAAAGACACTCCCTTCTCTCTCAGCGCCCGCAGCGGGTCGAGGGAGGAGCAGCAGAGGCTGCAGTAGAGCAGCAGGACGGACCCTGGAACCCCCGCGGCTGCTACTCACATCCATAGAACTCTGCTACTCACATCCATAGAACTCTGCTACTCACATCCATAGAACTCTGCTACTCACATCCATAGAACTCTGCTACTCACATCCATAGAACTCTGCTACTCACATCCATAGAACTCTGCTACTCACATCCATAGAACTCTGCTACTCACATCCATAGAACTCTGCTACTCACATCATAGAACTCTGCTACTCACATCCATAGAACTCTGCTACTCACATCCATAGAACTCTGCTACTCACATCATAGAACTCTGCTACTCACATCCATAGAACTCTGCTACTCACATCCATAGAACTCTGCTACTCACATCCATAGAACTCTGCTACTCACATCCATAGAACTCTGCTACTCACATCATAGAACTCTGCTACTCACATCCATAGAACTCTGCTACTCACATCCATAGAACTCTGCTACTCACATCCATAGAACTCTGCTACTCACATCCATAGAACTCTGCTACTCACATCCATAGAACTCTGCTCCTCACATCCATAGAACTCTGCTACTCACATCATAGAACTCTGCTACTCACATCCATAGAACTCTGCTACTCACATCCATAGAACTCTGCTACTCACATCCATAGAACTCTGCTACTCACATCCATAGAACTCTGCTCCTCACATCCATAGAACTCTGCTACTCACATCATATAACTCTGCTACTCACATCATAGAACTCTGCTACTCACATCCATAGAACTCTGCTACTCACATCATAGAACTCTGCTACTCACATCATAGAACTCTGCTACTCACATCATAGAACTCTGCTCCTCACATCCATAGAACTCTGCTACTCACATCATATAACTCTGCTACTCACATCATAGAACTCTGCTACTCACATCCATAGAACTCTGCTACTCACATCATAGAACTCTGCTACTCACATCCATAGAACTCTGCTACTCACATCATAGAACTCTGTTACTCACATCCATAGAACTCTGCTACTCACATCCATAGAACTCTGCTACTCACATCCATAGAAATCTGCTACTCACATCATAGAACTCGGCTACTCACATCCCTAGAACTCTTCTACTCACATCATAGAACTCTGCTACTCACATCATAGAACTCTGCTACTCACATCCATAGAACTCTGCTACTCACATCCATAGAACTCTGCTACTCACATCCATAGAACTCTGCTACTCACATCATAGAACTCTGCTACTCACATCCATAGAACTCTGCTACTCACATCATAGAACTCTGCTACTCACATCCATAGAACTCTGCTACTCACATCATAGAACTCTGCTACTCACATCATAGAACTCTGCTACTCACATCATAGAACTCTGCTACTCACATCCATAGAACTCTGCTACTCACATCATAGAACTCTGCTACTCACATCCATAGAACTCTGCTACTCACATCATAGAACTCTGCTACTCACATCATAGAACTCTGCTACTCACATCATAGAACTCTGCTACTCACATCATAGAACTCTGCTACTCACATCATAGAACTCTGCCCTCTGGAGTTGTGTTTGATGTATTTTAGAGACCCTGGACTTTCATGTTCACCACGGTACCTTTTTACTTTTTATGCCTCGTTCTTACTTCATTTGATCTATTATTAATAAATCGTTTTAGTGCACCCTGTGTCGTTTTACCATTCTTTTGACAGAGGAATCAATTTTAAATTTCTGGTAGCCAAAGAACCGCACACTCAGTGTGTGACAGTTACACATGAACGTTTGATTGATTTGGTTAACATTTACATTTTTACATTTATTCATTTAGCATTAACACGTGTGGTGTGCTTGCAAGCACTGAATGGACATCTCTCCAGTGAGTCTAGGTTTACTTTTATTATTATTCATTTATTCAACAAAGAGCCCATAATGATGTGTCAGTAGCTGCTCCTGGTCTGTAGGTTGTGTAAGAGGACATAGGCCTACTACGCCCTCTACGGGGGAGGGAGGCGGAGTAAAGGCGTCGCCAGCTGGGAAGGATTTCACTAATGACTGTGTTTGTACCCTGAAGGTCCGGATTGAGGCTCCAAAAGGGGAGGAAGAGAGGAACGAAGGGAGAGGAGGGGATGGATGTTAAATGATGTCTCCCCTAAAATTGATGTGTGTTGAATGAAGTCTACAAAAATATAGTATTTTCTTTATTTCGAGCCTCGTCTCTGGTTTTCTTTATTGTTATGCCGTCACAGTTGAGCCGTAATATGTTAAAAGATATATATATTTTATCATGCAAACGCTCACAGTTGTTTGAGGCACCTGGAAGCTGTGGTTGAGCGCCTCCTGCAGGCTGAGCTGGGCACTGCTGTACTCTGCCCTCAGCAGCTGCAGCCTGGCCATGGCCCCCCTCTGGACACAGCAGCTCCTGGACCAGAGCCCACTGAGACATCTACACACACACACACACACACACACACAGACACACATACACACATACACACATACAGTACACCGTTACGTCACCAGACATCAGATGCTATGCTCAGTAATTCTAAGACTGTCACACATACTGTATAGTGATAATAAAAATAATTCCAATCAGATGTTCATGTTAAAGAATATTTTCTCTTTTAGTTTATTTTGTTTATTCATAAGTTCAGTAACACACCAGCGATTAAATAAATGATGTTTTTATTGAAGCAGGGCTGGTAGCAGAGCCAAGTTCGGTCCGGTGGCATTCCTCCGTGCTTTAACTGGGCTGATGATGTGTATGAGTTGACTGGAGTGAAGGAGGAGTCTTGGTGAGCGATCTTCCTCCCGAACTATTACATCTAACTTCATTTAATTGCAAATCCATGAATGGAGACAGTGGTATGTTTTTACTTTTCTGTATTTACTTTTCTGTATTTTCCTTCCCTTAAATAACTCCTTGACAAGGCCCATGTATGTCCTGGCTACAGAAATCAGTACAAAGTGATGAGCTACAATGGTTATCCAGCAAGACCATGCTGGTGGATCAGCTCCACCAGCTCTTCACCTGCGTCACTGAAAGGGTGATGTGCTGGTGGATGCTGAGCGCGTGGCAGAACCTTGCACCCGGGTAGCAGTCCACCTGCACCCAGTTCAGAGGGACCAGCGGGAGGAGACTCAGGTTGGAGTCCCCCATGATCAGCACCCGTCTGGTGGGTGACATGGTCCAGTTGCCCTGGTTCCCCCTGTGGTCGTCGTGGGTAAAGGACGTGGGTGGGGGGTCTGGGCTCCTGAACGGGTGTCTCCGGGGGTTGAGGCAGTAGGGGTGTGTCTCCTTGTTGCCGCAGGAGGTGCCTGAGTCCAGGGAGGCCGTTGTCATCGTGATGGTCGCCATCATCTGCTGCACTGACGGAGAGAAGAGGAGGGCGGAACGTTCCATCTGGACGTCGGTGTCATTCTGCTGTCATCAGAGACAACAGTGGTGAGAGTGTCATTCTGCTGTCATCAGAGACAACAGTGGTGAGAGTGTCATTCTGCTGTCATCAGAGACAACAGTGGTGAGAGTGTCATTCTGCTGTCATCAGAGACAACAGTGGTGAGAGTGTCATTCTGCTGTCATCAGAGACAACAGTGGTGAGAGTGTCATTCTGCTGTCATCAGAGACAACAGTGGTGAGAGTGTCATTCTGCTGTCATCAGAGACAACAGTGGTGAGAGTGTCATTCTGCTGTCATCAGAGACAACAGTGGTGAGAGTGTCATTCTGCTGTCATCAGAGACAACAGTGGTGAGAGTGTCATTCTGCTGTCATCAGAGACAACAGTGGTGAGAGTGTCATTCTGCTGTCATCAGAGACAACAGTGGTGAGAGTGTCATTCTGCTGTCATCAGAGACAACAGTGGTGAGAGTGTCATTCTGCTGTCATCAGAGACAACAGTGGTGAGAGTGTCATTCTGCTGTCATCAGAGACAACAGTGGTGAGAGTGTCATTCTGCTGTCATCAGAGACAACAGTGGTGAGAGTGTCATTCTGCTGTCATCAGAGACAACAGTGGTGAGAGTGTCATTCTGCTGTCATCAGAGACAACAGTGGTGAGAGTGTCATTCTGCTGTCATCAGAGACAACAGTGGTGAGAGTGTCATTCTGCTGTCATCAGAGACAACAGTGGTGAGAGTGTCATTCTGCTGTCATCAGAGACAACAGTGGTGAGAGTGTCATTCTGCTGTCATCAGAGACAACAGTGGTGAGAGTGTCATTCTGCTGTCATCAGAGGCAACAGTGGTGAGAGTGTCATTCTGCTGTCATCAGAGACAACAGTGGTGAGAGTGTCATTCTGCTGTCATCAGAGACAACAGTGGTGAGAGTGTCATTCTGCTGTCATCAGAGACAACAGTGGTGAGAGTGTCATTCTGCTGTCATCAGAGACAACAGTGGTGAGAGTGTCATTCTGCTGTCATCAGAGACAACAGTGGTGAGAGTGTCATTCTGCTGTCATCAGAGACAACAGTGGTGAGAGTGTCATTCTGCTGTCATCAGAGACAACAGTGGTGAGAGTGTCATTCTGCTGTCATCAGAGACAACAGTGGTGAGAGTGTCATTCTGCTGTCATCAGAGACAACAGTGGTGAGAGTGTCATTCTGCTGTCATCAGAGACAACAGTGGTGAGAGTGTCATTCTGCTGTCATCAGAGACAACAGTGGTGAGAGTGTCATTCTGCTGTCATCAGAGACAACAGTGGTGAGAGTGTCATTCTGCTGTCATCAGAGACAACAGTGGTGAGAGTGTCATTCTGCTGTCATCAGAGACAACAGTGGTGAGAGTGTCATTCTGCTGTCATCAGAGACAACAGTGGTGAGAGTGTCATTCTGCTGTCATCAGAGACAACAGTGGTGAGAGTGTCATTCTGCTGTCATCAGAGACAACAGTGGTGAGAGTGTCATTCTGCTGTCATCAGAGACAACAGTGGTGAGAGTGTCATTCTGCTGTCATCAGAGACAACAGTGGTGAGAGTGTCATTCTGCTGTCAACCATCTGGACCAGCTCTGTGTCTTTAGGATGGTGGAGCAGAGCTGCCTGCTGAGGAGACACAGTGAGGAGACACAGTGAGGAGACACAGTGAGGAGACACAGTGAGGAGGCACAGTGAGGAGACACAGGAAGAGAGAGTGAGACGGACGCATTGTCAGGAAACTAACTTTTTAATTCCACAATAACTCCACAAAACATTAAAAAGTTAGCACTCACCTGGTGCTGCAGGCTTCAGGGAGGCCTTGATGACGACCACACCAAGACACCTGTAAATGACCCAAAGAGAAGAGGATAGGCATGGCAGTGGGGGCGGCAGGATAGGCATGGCAGTGGGGGCTGCAGGATAGGCATGGCAGTGGGGGCGGCAGGATAGGCATGGCAGTGGGGGCGGCAGGATAGGCATGGCAGTGGGGGCTGCAGGATAGGCATGGCAGTGGGGGCTGCAGGATAGGCATGGCAGTGGGGGCGGCAGGATAGGCATGGCAGTGGGGGCGGCAGGATAGGCATGGCAGTGGGGGCGGCAGGATAGGCATGGCAGTGGGGGCGGCAGGATAGGCATGGCAGTGGGGGCTGCAGGATAGGCATGGCAGTGGGGGCTGCAGGATAGGCATGGCAGTGGGGGCGGCAGGATAGGCATGGCAGTGGGGGCGGCAGGATAGGCATGGCAGTGGGGGCGGCAGGATAGGCATGGCAGTGGGGGCGGCAGGATAGGCATGGCAGTGGGGGCTGCAGGATAGGCATGGCAGTGGGGGCTGCAGGATAGGCATGGCAGTGGGGGCTGCAGGATAGGCATGGCAGTGGGGGCTGCAGGATAGGCATGGCAGTGGGGGCGGCAGGATAGGCATGGCAGTGGGGGCTGCAGGATAGGCATGGCAGTGGGGGCTGCAGGATAGGCATGGCAGTGGGGGCTGCAGGATAGGCATGGCAGTGGGGGCTGCAGGGCTGGGCCGTCCTTGCTGGGTAGCCTGGCGTGCTGCTGGTCCTGCTGCATCACACAGAGGAAGGGCTGCTGGTGTCCCTCCAGGTGCTGGTGGAGCGGCCTGGCAGCAGGGAGAGGCTGGACAGCAAGGTTGGGTCCAGGAGCAGAGACCCAGCCCTGCTGCAGGGAGAGGCTGGACAGCAAGGCTGTGTCTAGGAGCAGAGACCCAGCCCTGCTGCAGGGAGAGGCTGGACAGCAAGGCTGGGTCCAGGAGCAGAGACCCAGCCCTGCTGCAGGGAGAGGCTGGATCCAGGAGCAGAGACCCAGCCCTGCTGCAGGATGGTCCTCCCCTTCTGATGCACGCAGTACCTGTAACATACAGACAACATGTTGTCAGTCATGTATGACACAGTACCTGTAACATACAGACAACATGTTGTCAGTCATGTATGACACAGTACCTGTACATAAAGACAACATGTTGTCAGTCATGTATTACACAGTCATGTTTAGAGACTCAACCACGGGGGGTCGTCGAGGGGCTCACTGTGACAGGTCCGCTGCAGTAGGTAGAGGTGATGATTGGTCGAGGGGCTCACTGTAATAGGTCCGCTGCAGTAGGTAGAGGTGATGATTGGTTGAGGGGCTCACTGGAACAGGTCCACTGCAGTAGGTAGAGGTGATGATTGGTCGAGGGGCTCACTGTGACAGGTCTGCTGCAGTAGGTAGAGGTGATGATTGGTCGAGGGGCTCACTGGGACAGGTGCCGTGTGGTCCGTGTTGGTTCTGCTCTCCCAGCGCCCTCCAGATCGTCGATGTCACTCCAGTCCACTGCCTCCACCACGGGGGGCTCGTCATGGGGGGCAGAGGGGACGATCGGAGGAGGACATTTCCCCTGACGGTTGGTGGTCCGTGTCCATTGGTTCCTCTGAGTCAGCGACCTCCACACGGTGCGCCTGTTCCTCCGTAGAGACCCCGCGGGTCGAGGGGGCCTGTCCCCCATGAGAGAGGGTCCCTCGTCGCAGAGTGGCAGGTTGGGTGGTGACGGCCTGGGGGTCCCGTTCTCCCAGGTGGGGCCTGCAGGGCACGAACAGTTGGTGTGGGGCCAAGGCAGGTGGAAGTGGGCTGGATGGCTCCGCTTTCCATGTGGACACGGGAGGGTGGAGGGACCTTGTTGCTGAGGGTAGATGGTAACCAGAAGATCACAGCCTCGTGGAGGGTCTCCTGGGAGATGGTGCCCTCCAGTTCCTGGGCAGCCCAACCAACTCCCAGTTCCCCCGTGTCAGGCCAGTGATTGAAGGTGTGGACATGGGAGAGTGTGTGGGTGGTGATGCCCCTCCAGCAGCACACAGCAGGACCTGATCCATGTGTCCGGCGCCCCTGGACGTCCTCCCAGCAGCTGTCATGGGTGGGTGAGGATGGTTTCAAGACTGCAGAGACTTCCTGTACTCCCTGCTGATAGCCCGGGGGTGTGATGCTGCCTGCAGGAAGGAGGATCCAGCATGCAGGTGGTGTAGCGGTTGTAGTTACTGCAAGACTAGACTTGTGGGTATAAATGTCTGAGCTACGACATACAGAGGAGGCCACACATACACACAAACTAAAACATACACAGACACACAATGAAACACACACACACACACACTGAAACACACCAAACACCTGCTTGTCACCATGATGCTCTCACCAGCAGACACCAATCAGCTCAACTCTCCGTCTCTGTTCCCGTAGCGACGGCCGCCGGGTCATGATATACGGTCTCCAGGGCGGCGGTGGTCTCAGTAGAGGAGTGGGGGTCCTTACTTCCTGTTGCCAGGTCGTGGGTGGTGCTGACGGCTTGTGTGTCTTCCTCTCTCGTCTCCCCCCGTCGGACCTCCCTCTCCAGGCTGGAGGCTCTTGGCTTTGGGGGGCAAGCGGGGGGAACTGAACCTCCAGGACTGGGGCACGGAGCGCAGTCTCTGGTACTGGAGCTTGGCTCTGGCCGGAGGGGGGGAGGGATGGGGACCGGGAGAGAGAGGGGGAGCAGACGGTGGGCTGGGACACAGGCTGGGGGGGCCAGAGAGGGGGAGGGCTGAGGCTGGACTGGCTGGCTGCCTGACTCGGCCTGACCCGACTGGGGCTCGGGGGGCAGCAGCTCCTCCTGTGAGAGGGGGGTGGAGGAGGACGCAGGAGGGAGGCTGTGGGGGTGCTGGCTGCAGGAGCACAAGGCCCCCCTGGACTCCTGTTCCCCTCTGTCCCTCACTCTCCCCTTCCCTTCCCCCCGCCTCCCCCTTTCCACCTCTTCTCCCCCTTGGTGGGGAGTTTGTCCACGGAGCAGAAGCACCGGGGGGTGGGGGCCACTGAGAGCCCTCCACTCCCTCCCCCCGACCTCCACCCTACTCCTGGCCCCCATGCCCAGAAATCTCCCCCCGTGCCCCCCCAACCCTCCGCTCCACTACCCAGTATGGAATCATCTCAGGATGTTGATGCTGCCCCCTTTCTCCCTAGAGGAGGACGTATCAAACACACCAGCCCCCCTTCCCTCCCCCCTATACCCCCCCATACCACCCCCAGGCCCCCTCTCCCAGTATCACTCAAACCCCCTAAACTCCCCTGATGAACCGTCGTCCAGGGAACTCTCCTCCTCTCTTGCCCTGTCCCTCTCTGACTGGGACATGGCACTCCTACCCCCTCTCTCCTCCTCCTCTCCTCCTCTCTCTCTCCTCCTCTCCCTACCCACTCTCTCCTCCTCCTCTCCTCCTCTCTCTCTCCTCCTCCTCTCCCTACCCCCTCCCTCCTCCTCCTCTCCTCCACTCTCTCTCTCCTCCTCCTCTCCCTACCCCCTCCCTCCTCCTCCTCTCCTCCACTCTCTCTCCTCCTCCTCTCCTCCACTCTCTCTCCTCCTCTCCGTACCCCCTCCCTCCTCCTCCTCTCCTCCTCTCTCTCTCTCCTCCTCCTCTCCCTACCCCCTCCTTCCTCCTCCTCTCCTCCACTCTCTCTCTCCTCCTCCTCTCCTCCACTCTCTGTCTCCTCCTCTCTGTACCCCCTCCGTCCTCCTCCTCTCCTCCACTCTCTCTCCTCCTCCTCTCCTCCACTCTCTCTCTCCTCCTCCTCTCCTCCACTCTCTCCTCCTCCTCTCCTCCACTCTCTCTCTCCTCATCCTCTCCTCCTCTCTCTCTCTCCTCCTCCTCTCCCTACCCCCTCCCTCCTCCTCTCCTCCACTCTCTCTCTCCTCCTCCTCTCCCTACCCCCTCCCTCCTCCTCCTCTCCACCACTCTCTTTCCTCCTCCTCTCCTCCACTCTCTCTCCTCCTCCTCTCCCTACCTCCTCTCCTCCACTCTCTCTCTCCTCCTGCTTGTCATTCTCAGTCTCACTCGTCCTTCTCTCTCGCCCTCATTCTCTCATAATGTATTGTCGTAGGCCCAAAACTGCATTAAACACCCACTCTGGTTCTGCTGGGCCTGATGGAGCTGCACCGTCACCAGCCGTCCGTCACCGTAAGAGCCCCGCCTCCCCGGTCCTGCATCACAGGGGTGCAGTGACATCACCATGTCTAGATAGGGACATGGAAGTCATTACCAAGTGGTTGACGATGTGTGTAACAGTTTAGATCCAGCCTCCCTCCTGCTCCTGCTCTCCTCCACCTCCACCCCAGGTTCCAGGGGCTTCATGGTCCAGCTGTATGGCCTACTGGAAGCTTTTCTCCCCCAGGACACAGAGGAAGCCCAGGGGCAGATATACCTGGAGAAAGTGCTGTCTCTTTCTCTCTCTTGGCCTCCCTCTCCTTTTCTTTCTCTCTTTCACTCTCTTTCTTGTTCAATATTTCCAGTGTATGTTTGGCGCCTCAGCATTTGTGCTCTCTTCTCCTCTCAGGACATGATCTTGGACTTCCAGGAAAAGATCTTCAGCTTTCCAGCAGACCACTAATCCTTCCAGAACGACCTGGTGGTTGAGCTACTGGAGCAGGTACAGCACCACCTAGCGGTCATGTTTGACTCCAAAACTAGGAGGACCGCACAACCCCTAGAGACCTGCCCTATCCCTCCACCACCACTAGAGACCTGCCCTATCCCTCCACCACCACTAGAGACCTGCCCTATCCCTCCACCACCACTAGAGACCTGCCCTATCCCTCCACCACCACTAGAGACCTGCCCTATCCCTCCACCACCACTAGAGACCTGCCCTATCCCTTGATATGGAAAAATTCTAGTGGCACTGTGTAAATTTGAATAGTCAAGAGATGGCGGTTACAATAAATTTATTTTGCTTATACAGATCATGATTTAACAAAGTACTTTGTGATCAGTCATAACGAAGGAGGTGCTAGCCACAGGTCGTTCGCCAGAGTGATCCAGAACAACCCCAAAACCCTGCCTTATATAAACTTTAGATCAAATGGTTATTCTGAACTCTGTGATTGGTCAGCACTGCTCAGTGACAGTGACTTCATATCAAGTTCCCACGGTTCTTTATTGTGGCCTCTCTCCCCAAACCAGTAGATAGTAAAACCACAGGGGTTCACCAGTCAAATGGTCAACAGTCCTTTGTGTGGGCCACTTCAAACAAGTCTACAGGAAGGGTCAGAGCAGCAGATCACAATAACAATACAGTTGAATCCACATTTGTCTCCAGACCAACTGTCTCTTCCTCCCCAGGTGACAAGAACTCTCTCAGGTCACCCAGACTTCCCGTCTCCTAGTTATAAAACTGCAAATGGCATCTCTACCAAATGTAGTTGACTCTTAATCAACTTTAGACTTCCGTTAAAACACATTCCTCATATATGAAACACACACATTATAACTGTATTCCAAAATTTCCATGACAATTCCAAAATATTTTTTTTTTTTTTTTTTTACAATTCCATAAACCCAAACAGTTAATTAAGAAAAATAATTCAAACATTAACATAAGAAATGCTAGTCTCAAGACAAAACCCATTGTACCCCGTACACCACAAAGTCCAGGTTGTCGGAACTGATGCCATCTTCAGTTGGATGTAGGCAAACTTCTGTCAGGCGGTGTAGTCTAGTCGAATCGATTGCAAACGACGATCAAATTGCTCAGGGCAACTTTCAACAACACTGCACTTTGCGCACAGCTCGGAAATTCCTTGGTACTACGCAGAACGCGTATCCTCTGCTTCCGTCTCCAGACAAGGTGCACGCAATGGTTAGCGTGTATCCACGTTGCTCTCCCCTCGATCTTAACCGCCGAATTGGTCGTCAGGAGAATCTGGTATGGCCCCGTCCACCTTGGGTTTCTACCAGGCGTTTCAGGTCCTTCACCACGATCCAGTCATCTGGTATCAAATCATGCAGCGGTCCAGTCATAGCAATAGTCTCCTTCACCTGCCTGTGAATCTCACACAAAATAGACTCCAAAAAGGTTGCACAGTGATAAACAAGCACATTCTCACAGAGTTAAAGGTAACTGACTTCTTGTCGTCTGACTTCGTCTTCAAAGTTCTGTTCTCTCATTCAACTGAAGTGATTAACACAATGTTGAATCCTATCAACACCAAAATAACTTCCTTAAACAAGTGTGACCCATTATCATTACATATCCTCAAAGAAAAATCCCATCGAAAATAATCTAAATTAACAAAAGCTTGATCACTGAGCCCCTGAGAAGTCTAAAACTTCTTCCCATCAACAATCATTAAACAGTATCACTTCTCCAAAAATTGAACTCTACAAAATCCATATATCAATACCCAAATGGTTTCTCTAACCTTAACTGTGAAGCTTATCGTGTTCAAATTCCTTTTCTCATAATACTTGTCCCACATATGAAGTATTAACAAAATGACTATGCATCCATTACAAATCCTCTTGTATGCTGAAATAATGCATTCTTCTTGATATCACACAAACTGTAGAGGCATGATCTTTCCATGTGTTAACTTAGCAAAATCTCAAGATAAATGTTTTATACAGACCATACAACCTCCATTTTTTATTCTCATATCCTTCCTTTTTCCAAAACGCATTTTCTTGTGGATTAGTCCAAGTTCAAATCTCCATTCCACCATTCCTTTCTCCATCTGTCCGCTGTATTCTGTAATTCTTATCAAATATACTCAAACAAAACAAAATTCTCACTCTGGGTTAAATACAGTCCAATATTTTCAACTCAGCAATATCATATCAAACCCTCACAATCCTATCACAAATCCAAACTACTGAAACTAAATTCATAAAACCATAAAACCCCCATAGTCACTCTGTTTGGATCAGTCAGTCATCAGTCAGTCATAAATTCCTAAACGTCACCTCTTCCTCTCTAAGAAGCCTGCGCTTCCCTTAAAGAATCTGTAACAAATGTTGTATCAAGGTCACACAACAATTTTCCTCAAAAGAGTCCTGTAAGCCCAAATTTGTCAAGTTAGGCTCATCCGGACATAGCAACATCATCTCATCACTTCCTGTAAACATATCAACATCAAAAACATATTCTAGTTAGTTCATCAATGCATTCAGGCAATCTAGAAACTGCTCCAGCTAGTATCAGCACTAGCATTTTCCCTGTGGAATAATCATAATTGTTAGAGTGAATTCCACATTTGCATACAGCAAGTTGTGTCCCAGATCAAACTAAGAAACTTCCTGTTTCCATACCTTTCCCAAAATCATATGTAACACCAATGATGTATTTAACTATCAGTACATATTTTAACTCTTTTCCCTTTTATGAATTAACAAGCTTACACTGAAGCAACCAACTTTTGAACCAATTTGTATAAAATAAAACTATTTTAGAAAACAGCCAAATTACGAATAACCTCAACTTTTAGTCTCTTATTATCTTTTCTTCAAAAAAACCTTTAGGAACAGTTCAAATGAATACCTTTAAATTTCAGATTCCCTTTTATTTATTTTTTGTATTTAAATTCATTAAATCAAATCTCTCTTTTTCCAAGACATGTAGAAAACCAGCATCACTACCCTAAACCAGAATTTAATCTGTATGATTCCAAAATAAAACATAGACCATAAAATGTTCTTAATGTAACCATTAGCCAAACTTATACCCCATCTATATTTCTATATAGGTTAGATAGGTAGAACTTCATAACTTGCTTTGGCTGCAGTCCAGAACAAGCTACTTCGTTCCAACCATCACACCACAATTTATCAGACTTAATGAGTCTTCCCAAATTATTTCAAAACCAAATTATCATAACCCTCTTTATGCTTACAATACCATAATGATACAACCTCATCACAGCCTAACTGTTTATCCCAAAACATTGTACCATGCCCTTAAGACAAAAGAAAATATAAACTCTCCCTTTTTCTTTTAAACCTTTAAATTCACAATTTAACATAAACCCGTAAAACAAAACCTTATTCTTTAACTCCTCAAAAGTTTTATCAAAGCATGTAATGTATACACCTTTGAATATTCCTATATTTACCAGCTATCTCAATTACTCTTTGTTAGTGAATCAACTCAAATAAACAATCGCGCATTTCAAACTCGCATCAAACAGCGCGCTCTGGAACAAAGCAAAAACTCTCAACCTTTTTTCATTTCTTTTAAACAACACAGATGGTTGGCGTTTACCAGCTATTCACTTAATTTTGCTAAAGTATAACTTTTCCAATCCAATTAGAACTAATTTATGAACCAGGGTCTAATTTCTGCATTTTTATGGAGACCATCACACACCACAGATTTTCCGCTCGTAAATACAAGTTCTGGTCTGAAAGGCTCCTACCTCCCTGTTTGGCTAGGATTTAGAACAAATGTTAAATCATACATTCGTAAACCACCAAACTTCGAATTCATCTAAACGGACACATCTTTCACCATTAATACTCACATAATTATGCAGAATTACACCCTCTGGGATCACCTCAGTAAAACTCAACGTAACGGGACTTTTTTTTTTTTAGCCCCCACCTTTCCTCGGAATTTCTGAAACTCATTTAAAATGTCCTCAAACAAACAAAACCTTGTTAGCAAATGTCTCAAAATACTCATCACGTAACATATTTCAAAAGTAACCAAATTAATATGTAAAATTCGCTCCAAATGTATCTATTTCTCTTAATTTGTTTCTTTGTAAAGTTCTCAACTTCCATCTGCGCATGCGTCATGCGGTTACTCATCCTGGATCTCAAATATCAAGCTGCAATTCCTTTACTAGCCTGTACCCGCCTGTCGGTCTGTTAGTTTGTTAGCCAATGTCGTTGCCATAGTTGCAAATTCAACTTCCTGGACTCTCCTTTGTCTCAGGACAGAACAAAATGCACTTCCTCCACGTTTTCACCATTAGCCATTAACCAACAGTCACAGCCTAGATTTTCTTTACAATTACAACCTTTACAATTCTATCAACCATTAGTACTATTTTATTTTCAACATAAAAATTTGGCTCCGAAATCTACATATGCACCTAATATCACTCGCCAGAGAATGACAGTTTACCCATGTATTAGCATTCTGGTTGGACAAAGCTTCAACTTCAAGTCCATTTAAATAGGTAAATATGAATACCACCAAACCCAACACATTTCAACAAATCATCTCAGCAGCAATAAACACACATATGTAGTACCTTTGCCCTTGACAACAATCGCAATTCAGTCTCTCTAACTAGTTCCCCTTGTATACCCTTAAGTCCCTCGGACTGGCTCAATCTTTCTAATCACTTCTTCATAACCCTTTACATATTTCTTTAAACAACAGTAACATCTGTGAACTTCCACAAAATTAATTAAAAACCATCGAACATTTCCAGACATAAACAAAAATATTCCTTAAACAACATAACATTTCGGTTTGAACACACAACTTTCTATAAAAGTTTCAATAACCCCGGGATTGTAATTCTTAAAATGAATACCGCTTTTATTGCCAAAACTGGCCTTTTACCAATTATCCTACCCAAACACTAAATTTCCAGCGCGTTATTCAATAACGAATCAAGCTCATAATATAGAAAATCGGTCTGTACATAATTTCCAAATCAAGAGTATGGCAACTCACAATATTTTCTTCACAATTTACTTCACAATTCAACGTCAAATTCTCAATAAAATGAGTGTTTTTTTTTGGGTTTTTTTTTTTGCACTCACGTGTGGGCACTGCACGCAGAATGAGCTTCACTGAAAGAATCAACTTCCGCTAGGCTCAAGCGCATGCGCCTCTTTTCAAGTGGCGAATTCAGTCAAAGAATTAACATTAGCATTTTCAAAACAGAATGTCTCCGTCTACAAAAACAAATGCCTTCTGGCGGTAATCAGACCGATGTAAAGTCTAACATCAAACATATAACGGTTAACACAGAGTTGTAAAACAATCGTCTCTCCTCTACCTACAGTGTCATAACCGATAAACATTGTACGCCACCATTTCGGAACTCAACTTCCGGTCACGAACCCCTCTGATTTTGCGAGTTCGCTCACAATTTCCAAAAAAACTTTCAACAGTGATGACACATCTCCGGACATTCACGTACATTTTGCTCAAATTCCCACAATTAAAGCACGCATTTTGGATTGACCTTACCTAGCAATTCGTGTTGGCCTACATGTTTTTTCAACAGCATGTCAACACGCTCTGCATCAGCTTTGACCATAGCCCACAACACGCTTATTCCAAACACAACAGGGACTCAAACCCTTTGTTCCGGAGAGGACTTTAACCTTTCCTTCTTGGAAACACAATGGCAATTGCAAGTCAAGGCACAAGCTTCAATCTTTGCGGGAATCCAAAGCAAATCTATAAAAAACATTCCAGGATCCTACTTTCTTGACTTTTCCTAGATATAACCGGCTGTCAGAAGAAATGGCAAATGTCTGACCTCTTCGTATTCTGTTCTCGCATTCCCGCAAACCCTCATGCGCCCGCGCATCCTGCCGCAACACCCCTGGCTGCGGATGAGGTGAAATTTGTTTGCGGAACAGCCAGAAAATCTCAATCGTGAATCTGAGGGGAAATAGATGAAAAATTCCCCACACTATTCTGTTTTAATATTTCTTTATCCCTCTACCTATCTCCATCCAATCAGAAAAAAAGCTCTCCAATCAGGCTAAAATCTATTCTTTTCTCCACTTCAAAAAAAAATCGTGTATCTATTTCTCTCCACGAACCCATTTCGCAATACAATAAGGTCCTTAAAACAAAACGACTCCACACTCGAAAATCCACATTTATCAATCCATATTTGCATTTGCAATAAACTATCGTTACCATACTTTTGTTTCATGTAATCGATGTTTGGACAGGTCAATTCTGCCTCCAGACCATTCATTTTCAGAATTACAATCCATAAACGATAACCAACAACGGAAAATAAAGACACAATTACTCCTTTTCGTTTCTAAAAACAATTAAATTCCGACTTCCCAACTTTCAATGAAAATAACTGCACAATCTTAAATTACAAATATTCTAACCGAAAAATAATTAAAGTTTTGAAAAATAATTAAAATTTTGATTTTTGTAATTTGTATATAGCTTGAATAATAGACACCATTAGTTACTCATACTTCTTTTAACCTCAAAAAACATAACTTGCAATTAAAACAAAAAATGAACACGCGTGTTGCAAACTTAAAACCTCTACTTTGAAATTTCACAAGCCCAATACCTTCTAAGCTTTTTTTTTTTTTTAAACACTCAGCTGATTACCAATTACCAATTTTAATCTTTACCAATTTAATCTTTACCAATTTAATCTTTACCAATCCTCTAAAGTATACTTTTTAACATTTTACTCTTGGGACTCAGAAATCAATACATTTCCTGACCCAATTTCCCAGGGCCTTAAAGACACACAGCACGATATCACGTGTGAATTATTACCCTTTATGCGCTCGTCAGCACATTTCCTGCATGCTTTTTTGTACGACTCTAACGTAACGGGACCAACGTTCCAACGTTCCCCCAATTTGTACGACTCTAACGTAACGGGACCAACGTTCCAACGTTCTCCCAATTTGTACGACTTGCACACACAGGACAAAGCTCTTCTCCAGTCTCCGCCCTATTACTAACTAAACCGAATTATTGACCATAGTCTAAACAACACACATTTAGACAACTCAAATTACACAGAAACCAAAAGAATATCTCACCGGTTCTTTTGAAGACCCCGCGTCAGCCACAAAACGTCCAACGGGCGCCCCCCCTGGCCCTGCTGTCTCACGCATGGCGGAAGGAAAGGCGGCTTTTTGCCGGAAGATCAATTCGCCGAGGGGAGCCGCCTGCTGAACGCCGTAGACCAATGAGGATCCCCGTACTGGCCACCAAGTGATATGGAAAAATTCTAGTGGCACTGTGTAAATTTGAATAGTCAAGAGATGGCGGTTACAATAAATTTATTTTGCTTATACAGATCATGATTTAACAAAGTACTTTGTGATCAGTCATAACGAAGGAGGTGCTAGCCACAGGTCGTTCGCCAGAGTGATACAGAACAACCCCAAAACCCTGCCTTATATAAACTTTAGATCAAATGGTTATTCTGAACTCTGTGATTGGTCAGCACTGCTCAGTGACAGTGACTTCATATCAAGTTCCCACGGTTCTTTATTGTGGCCTCTCTCCCCAAACCAGTAGATAGTAAAACCACAGGGGTTCACCAGTCAAATGGTCAACTGTCCTTTGTGTGGGCCACTTCAAACAAGTCTACAGGAAGGGTCAGAGCAGCAGATCACAATAACAATACAGTTGAATCCACATTTGTCTCCAGACCAACTGTCTCTTCCTCCCCAGGTGACAAGAACTCTCTCAGGTCACCCAGACTTCCCGTCTCCTAGTTATAAAACTGCAAATGGCATCTCTACCAAATGTAGTTGACTCTTAATCAACTTTAGACTTCCGTTAAAACACATTCCTCATATATGAAACACACACATTATAACTGTATTCCAAAATTTCCATGACACCCTCCACCACCCCTAGAGACCTGCCCTATCCCTCTACCACCCCTAGAGACCTGCCCTATCCCTCTACCACCCCTAGAGACCTGCCCTATCCCTCTACCACCCCTAGAGACCTGCCCTATCCCTCCACCACCCCTAGAGACCTGCCCTATCCCTCTACCACCACTAGAGACCTGCCCTATCCCTCCACCACCCCTAGAGACCTGCCCTATCCCTCCACCACCCCTAGAGACCTGCCCTATCCCTCTACCACCCCTAGAGACCTGCCCTATCCCTCCACCACCCCTAGAGACCTGCCCTATCCCTCTACCACCCCTAGAGACCTGCCCTATCCCTCCACCACCCCTAGAGACCTGCCCTATCCCTCCACAACCCCTAGAGACCTGCCCTATCCCTCCACCACCCCTAGAGACCTGCCCTATCCCTCCACCACCCCTAGAGACCTGCCCTATCCCTCCACCACCCCTAGAGACCTGCCCTATCCCTCCACAACCCCTAGAGACCTGCCCTATCCCTCTACCACCACTAGAGACCTGCCCTATCCCTCCACCACCCCTAGAGACCTGCCCTATCCCTCCACAACCCCTAGAGACCTGCCCTATCCCTCTACCACCCCTAGAGACCTGCCCTATCCCTCTACCACCCCTAGAGACCTGCCCTATCCCTCCACCACCCCTAGAGACCTGCCCTATCCCTCCACCACCCCTAGAGACCTGCCCTATCCCTCCACCACCCCTAGAGACCTGCCCTATCCCTCCACAACCCCTAGAGACCTGCCCTATCCCTCCACCACCACTAGAGACCTGCCCTATCCCTCCACCACCCCTAGAGACCTGCCCTATCCCTCCACAACCCCTAGAGACCTGCCCTATCCCTCCACCACCCCTAGAGACCTGCCCTATCCCTCCACAACCCCTAGAGACCTGCCCTATCCCTCCACCACCCCTAGAGACCTGCCCTATCCCTCCACAACCCCTAGAGACCTGCCCTATCCCTCCACCACCCCTAGAGACCTGCCCTATCCCTCCACAACCCCTAGAGACCTGCCCTATCCCTCCACCACCCCTAGAGACCTGCCCTATCCCTCCA
This sequence comes from Osmerus eperlanus, assembly GCF_963692335.1. NCBI lineage: Eukaryota > Metazoa > Chordata > Actinopteri > Osmeriformes > Osmeridae > Osmerus > Osmerus eperlanus. Next base: position 2,516,849 of record NC_085042.1, on the reverse strand, counting down.
CCACCCCTAGAGACCTGCCCTATCCCTCCACCACCACTAGAGACCTGCCCTATCCCTCCACCACCACTAGAGACCTGCCCTATCCCTCCACCACCCCTAGAGACCTGCCCTATCCCTCCACCACCACTAGAGACCTGCCCTATCCCTCTACCACCACTAGAGACCTGCCCTATCCCTCCACCACCCCTAGAGACCTGCCCTATCCCTCCACCACCACTAGAGACCTGCCCTATCCCTCTACCACCACTAGAGACCTGCCCTATCCCTCCACCACCCCTAGAGACCTGCCCTATCCCTCCACCACCCCTAGAGACCTGCCCTATCCCTCCACCACCCCTAGAGACCTGCCCTATCCCTCCACAACCCCTAGAGACCTGCCCTATCCCTCTACCACCCCTAGAGACCTGCCCTATCCCTCTACCACCCCTAGAGACCTGCCCTATCCCTCCACCACCCCTAGAGACCTGCCCTATCCCTCCACCACCCCTAGAGACCTGCCCTATCCCTCCACCACCCCTAGAGACCTGCCCTATCCCTCCACAACCCCTAGAGACCTGCCCTATCCCTCCACCACCACTAGAGACCTGCCCTATCCCTCCACCACCCCTAGAGACCTGCCCTATCCCTCCACAACCCCTAGAGACCTGCCCTATCCCTCCACCACCCCTAGAGACCTGCCCTATCCCTCCACAACCCCTAGAGACCTGCCCTATCCCTCCACCACCCCTAGAGACCTGCCCTATCCCTCCACAACCCCTAGAGACCTGCCCTATCCCTCCACCACCCCTAGAGACCTGCCCTATCCCTCCACAACCCCTAGAGACCTGCCCTATCCCTCCACCACCCCTAGAGACCTGCCCTATCCCTCCACCACCCCTAGAGACCTGCCCTATCCCTCCACCACCACTAGAGACCTGCCCTATCCCTCCACCACCACTAGAGACCTGCCCTATCCCTCTACCACCACTAGAGACCTGCCCTATCCCTCTACCACCACTAGAGACCTGCCCTATCCCTCCACAACCCCTAGAGACCTGCCCTATCCCTCCACCACCCCTAGAGACCTGCCCTATCCCTCCACCACCACTAGAGACCTGCCCTATCCCTCTACCACCACTAGAGACCTGCCCTATCCCTCCACAACCCCTAGAGACCTGCCCTATCCCTCCACCACCCCTAGAGACCTGCCCTATCCCTCCACCACCCCTAGAGACCTGCCCTATCCCTCCACCACCCCTAGAGACCTGCGCTATCCCTCCACCACCACTAGAGACCTGCCCTATCCCTCCACCACCACTAGAGACCTGCCCTATCCCTCCACCACCCCTAGAGACCTGCCCTATCCCTCCACAACCCCTAGAGACCTGCCCTATCCCTCCACCACCCCTAGAGACCTGCCCTATCACTCTACCACCACTAGAGACCTGCCCTATCCCTCCACAACCCCTAGAGACCTGCCCTATCCCTCCACAACCCCTAGAGACCTGCCCTATCCCTCCACCACCCCTAGAGACCTGCCCTATCCCTCCACAACCACTAGAGACCTGCCCTATCCCTCCACCACCACTAGAGACCTGCCCTATCCCTCCACCAGCACTAGAGACCTGCCCTATCCCTCCACCACCCCTAGAGACCTGCCCTATCCCCCCACAACCCCTAGAGACCTGCCCTATCCCTCCACCACCCCTAGAGACCTGCCCTATCCCTCTACCACCACTAGAGACCTGCCCTATCCCTCCACCACCACTAGAGACCTGCCCTATCCCTCCACCACCACTAGAGACCTGCCCTATCCCTCCACCACACCTTGGGGCTCATCGTATCCCTCCGCCGTCCCCTTCAGAACAGGCATCTCTGTCTCTTCTCTCCTTCCTCTGTCTCTCTTCTCCATCCTCCTTCCCTCTCTTTCTCTTACTGTACCACCATCACTAACTGGTCACACACAGAAGCAGGAAGAGACAGACAGTGTTTAGACACAGTGTGTTAGACAGTTATTGTAGGTATAGTTATACACCAGTAGAGGTCCACAGCAGTGTGTGATGAACAGAGACGTGGATCAGACGGCAGAATAATGTTTTTTTGTTGATCACTTTGGTACTACAGTATTATTATTATATTAAGTACCGTATTTCTTCAATTAAACGCCACCCTTGATTAAACGCTGCACCCAAAACATCTGAAAACGGTTATTTAATTGGTTAAATTAAAACAGTATTTATTACACAAGTAAATCCCAAGTGTAGAATATAACGAGGTAACTGACTTCACCACTCGCCTTGGGGGTCCCAACAAGTTCACATGTTCAATTGACACAAAACAACAGTATGTTTTTCACCACACCTGTGGTGTGACACACATCAGAGTGTCATGAAGCAACTGTCTTTCACAATGCAATAATCAGCATCCCTTTGCAATGCTTCTCTTCTGATTTGTGTAAATACATTTGACCAACACTTGTAGTATCTGAGAGCTGCATGCAAGTCTAATCATGTTCAGAATGTTCAGCAGGGGTATACTGGATGTGTACATGTGTGTGCATGTTGGGTTTTGTTTGTTGGTGTGTGCGTGTGCGTATTTCAGTCAAGACACTCACATATTAGATTTGAGCATTTATTGATAACCATAGACATGGAAATAGGTTTGACTTTAGCGGAGTGGATGTATCTAGGGGAAGCGCTCCCTGCCTTTAGCATTAGCGAGCAACATAAATAGAACATGAGGCAGGGAGCAAATAGTGTCATAATCCCCCCTGATGGATAGTACATCTAGAACACAGGGGAGATGGGGATGGAGGAGGGTGGCAGGGATACAACAACCAGGGAGTGAGTGGAGGAGGATCCATGAGGCCTTATAATGCCGCCTTATCGGACGTGGGCTAATGGGCTTGAAGCAGGCTAACACAGGTGTAGTTAATGAGTGTAATGAGGCCCGAGTGCCATGCCTGAACTAGGCTTCACTCAGATGTGTGTGTGTGTTTCACTGTATTTGTGTGTGTGTGTTATGTCTGTGTGTGTTTGAGTGTGAGTGTCTGCGTGCGTGTGTGTGAGAGCATGCATGTCTTTGTGTGATCGTAACACAAATAGAAAGGTTTAGCGTGTCAGCGTTGCAGCCAGACACTGTAGAGTATATCTCCTGTTTAGGCAGAAGCCACTTTGGTGATTGTGTTTATCTGAAAGGTGTTTTAGGGGTGGAATAGCTGTTCATTCTCCTTCTGAGTAGATGGACAGGGGAGGGCTCTGTGGAGTCAGTACCTGTCAGTGTATTGCTTGTTTTTTTGTGTTGTGTCTGGCTAGATCCAGTCATTACATATAACGCCCCCACAAAGATATTTGAACAGTAATATATCCCCCACCCCCCTCCAGCCGACCTCCCGTTAGATATTTAAATACACATGATTAGGCTAAGCCTCCTTTCAAAACACACATACACAGTTTATTGACATGTTGTAGGTATGACATCACCCACCAGTACAGCATCCTAACTTCTCATAGAAGCAGCAGATGACACAGACCCAGTATGAGGGCCGAGGCCCAACTCCAACTCCAACACCTTCATACTGGATGTGACTAACATACCTGGAGGATCATCTGTTACCTGAGGGGACTGGTTGACAAGTTAATCAGAACAATAACAACATAATAATGTGTTCATTTACCAGATGCCTTAATTTAAAGCAACGTACAGGGTGACATGTGAACCTGCAACCTGGGAGTCAAATGCAGATCACCCACCAGGTCATCAACCATCAGATTCCACAGTGAACAGCCTCTATAAATCATCACTTCAACATCCTTCATGAGTGACCTACAGACCAGAGGTGGGATCTTCCTCCTGCATGTTCTACCATCATCATCATCATCATCATCATCATCATCAACAACCAGATTCAGTGTGAACAGGAATATGAAACCTGACCACTCAGGTGTTCAGAGGAGTGGGACTACAACTACCACACACCTCACTGGGTTGACATCACAGACACAGACACCTCTGATTGGCAGATCTTTACGTCAGGGTATTTTGCATCACCATGTAGCGGGGTTTGCTCGTTTAAGATTAGCAATACTTAATTTATAATAAAGTATGTAGTTCTTGGGGGCACCACCTCTTATTTGTTAAAGGGACCTTATTGAATAGTAGCCTTCGTAATAATCAGTCCAATCTTAAGTAGTGAATTTCTATGAAAGTAGAACAGATCAGATAACGTGAGGGATAACGCGAGTATTATAAACAATGATTTATTTAAGGAAATGTAATTATAACTAGAGAGGGTACAATTTCTGGGGAAATTGTAGGGTGTGCTTGCTTGCGTCGGTTGCACAGGGGTCCGTTTTTGAATGACATTTTTACAACTGATATTTCTGTATATTTTATATAAAAATGCATACTTAGATTACATAGATTTAAAAGCTTTTTTTTTTGCTGCTCATTTACAACTGAAAATACGAGTGAAGTGTAGAATGAAATAGATGTCTTCTCATTTCCCCTGCAAGAGGCAGCCTCATCGTTGAATCAAAACGAATACATTTGGCAGACCGGTGTAAAAATTGACCTAATCTCTATGACTTAAACGTCCTTTTAAGTTTTTCCCTTCTCGTGATATTTTAAGGAATTTAGTCTACTCATATTGCATTCATTCATGAATAAAGAACCCCCTTTGAAGATTATTCTACGACGTTGCTGGCAGTAGAAGATGGAATCGCGATTCAAACAGTACCATCTGCTAACTGAAAATATGCCCCCAAAAACGTAAATAAGCTTGACATTTATTTAGTGGAAAATCGCTTTCATAAAAAGCTCAGTGGTAGCGATCATTGTCAGTAACAACGCCAAGTGCGATATAGCACTGTGTGGAGAAGCTGCCCCGGTACTACGGTACAGTACTAGACTACTCCTGTGTTCGTTCGTCTTGGTAGCGATTGCGTTGGTTGAATTGGATTTAACGTTCCGTTGTACGGTTTAGGCTGAAATTAATTATTTTCATGAACAGATTGACAAAGTTTAGGCTGTGGCAATGAAGTTAAGGTTAGTAGTTAGATAGACTTTTGGTTTAAGTAAGGGGAGTGCCGAACATGTTCTGTCGCCGTTTGACTTCCTACAGCTGTGTAGATGTTTTTGTAGTGTCTCGGGTAGGCTACAGCGTTGCAGTGAGCAACACTGGTTTGAAACCACAGGTAATTATAATTTCACCCACAAATCGTTTACTTGTAATGTAATGTCATAATAAATCCTACAACGAAAATGTATTTGTGAGGAATGTTTATTTTAACGATTGAAAACAGATGCATCATAGACCACTGTAGTATGTGTTGCCCGGGCAACAGAGGCTAATGTCGTGATGCTAATACTTCAGTGACATAGTAGACTACTGTTTCCGAAAGTAGATGTACTTCCTTAATAAAATCAGCTTATATTGTACATTACACGTCACAATTGTGTGTCATATCACAATGTAAAATTAGTAAATACTTATCACCCTGGCCTCTTTGCTTGTGGCGTTTCTGCAGCTGCCTTGCAGTAAAGCAGTTAGCTTAGCTATCTCCCAGAAGTTAACGAGCTGCTAAACTAATGTTCTGCTAGAGGTAGTCACGCGAGTTTTCGTGACGTTAGTGACGTAAGTAGCGTCATTGACTGTGGTTAGCAAGTTAGCCACCGTTAGCTTCACTTTTCGACACAAAAACGTAATTTCTACTTAAACCATGCAACGGAACGTAAATCCCAATAGAAGCAACTCAATCGCTACCAAGACGAAACTTTTGACACCTAGGTTGTCTATGTAGGCCAATATTGACTGAGTTTTAGGGGGGCAAAAAGAATAAAAAGAATAATAATATATATGTGAGAGAACAAAGGTTGTGCCCTTGCCGAAGGCAAAGCACACCCAATGAACAAATACCAGAGAAGTTATAGGTTAGTTGAGTTGAAAGTGAGTTGAGTTGAACTGTATACAGTAGGTCCTAAACTATGATAAGGGTTGGTACAAGATGGTAGATTGAGAGCGCGTGGGGAGGGGGAAGGGAGAGAGAGAGATAGGCTTCTGGAGAACAATGGGAGAGTATGTTAAGTAATCCTAACGAAAGTTAGGTTAAATCATTTGCAAACTAAAATCAAACGTAACAAATTAAATCACAATATGCCAATGTTCACAAGTAAGAAATGTAGCAATATCGCAGTTACTGTTGTCAGTTTGAAGAAAAAGAGTCAAAGTTACGTTCGTCGTTGTCAAACGGTTAGAGCAAAGGAATCTTTCTTCAAGTTCCTAGTGGTCCAGTGAGTTGCTGATTGAGAAGGATAGGTCAGATGTGTCGCGAACACTTCCGGTGAATCCTTGCGAAAAAGCCAGGATTGCTTGTGCGTCGAGGTTTTATAATCCTTGCGAAAGGGGGTATCCTTTTGGAGGTGAACTCTTTGATTGGTCAGTTACTCCCACCTGGGCGTCCATCCTGAGATTGACGTATGGGTGTGAAGTGGTTGATAACTTTTCAGAGTTCAGCTATTTCAAATGTCCATGTATTGCTTATACTTCAAAATATAACAATACAACATTAATAAATGGTTTAGTTTGTAGATTAGAATCATTTTGATATCAAGATTGACTGATTTATCATAACAGGAAAGGAAGTTACATTAAAACATCAAATTATATCAACACAGCATTAAAGGGAAAGCATACATTATAACACATCAACTGTCATTGAAATAGTGTCCATGAGCCATGTAGTCCTTGAGAATATGTTTGTAAATCCAGAAAAGTTAGTTCTTCCTTAAAATCCTTTGTCTCCATACTGTAAGGCCATTTTGGTCTACCTTCTGACCCCATGCTGGGCCAGAAGCTTTGAAGCTCCTGCTCTGGAGATAAGGACAAGGGGGGAAACCCCCTTTCTCCTTGTCGGGGGTAGGGGAAAGGTGTGATGGTACGTGGTTTGTCTGTTGGCTCTGCTACAACCAGCTCCTCCAATAGAGAAGTATGGGTAGAGTTTCTCAGTGAAGGAGTCTTTCTGAGTGTGGATGTGAGTCATGTCTTTAGGGTCATAGAAGGACACCTCCCCCCTGTCCCAGTCCAGCTGAACTCTGACCCTCTGGAGTCTCCTCTTCAGAGGGAGTCTTACCCAGGACATCAATGTACTTACCACCCCTCAGAGTTAGACACCAGAATCCAGACTTTGGCGTTGCATTTATCTCCCCCTTCCTGTCTACTGACTCTCTGGCCACACCTATATTCCAGTCAGGATGGTCCCCCACCTCCACCTCCCAGCTGTGCTTCCCTGAGCTGAACCCCTCAGAACCCAGAACATGGGGGTACTTGGTGTTCCTCTCTGGGTTGTCAGGGAGCTGCTGTAATGAGTCTGTGTTTCTAACACTGGTGAGATCATCAGACAGAGAGAGACAGAGAGCTGCAGTGTTGGGGTCCAGAATGACAGGAGTGAAGCTGACCACCCCCCTCATCTTCTCCCACACTCTGAAGGTCAGGTTGCCGAGGTGTTTGGCCACGTCTATCAGCGCTCCTGAGACCAGCTGTGGATCCGGCAGTGTGACCTGGGCTCTGGTGTTGGACTGAGTGTGTTTATAGCTGCTGAGAAACGACACCTTCTGTTTCTGCAGCTGCTGTTCCACAGCAGAGATGCTGACGGAGAGAGAGGAGATCTGGGCCTGAATCGTCTTCATCTCTCTGGAGATGGTCTTCCCCTTCTCCTCCTCTTCCTCCCTCACAGCTGCCAGTCTGGCCTCCTCTTCCTCTCTCAGGAACTGGTGCAGCTTCTCAAACTGCACCCTGATCTGTGTCTCCGTGGTGACCAGCTGCTTCTTAGAGTGCTGCACTACTTCCTGGTTCGTCTCCTCCACATGTTTGTATTTGTCCTGCAGAGACTGTAAGTCACCCTTCAGTTTCTCCTTCAGGCTGTGAGTTAGACCCCCCCCCCCCCCCCCCAACACCCCTCTTTATCACTCACAGTGAGTTAGACCCCCCCCCCCCCACCAACACCCCTCTTTATCACTCACAGTGAGTTAGACCCCCCCCCCCCCACCAACACCCCTCTTTATCACTCACAGTGAGTTAGACCCCCCCCCCCTACCAACACCCCTCTTTATCACTACAGTGAGTTAGAGGAGGTGGTGGGTAGAGAGGAGGTCAGGGGGAGAGGGGATCACACTAGACACACACAGTGTATATTCAAGTGGGTAATGTCGAACGAGCGTGTGGGGACTCGAGGTCGCTGACCGGGGTGCTGGTCCCCCGGCAACAAATGTACTGTTACGCCTCGCTACGCCACCCAACTCTCGCACGGGGTCTCACGAATTTGTATAGGCTACGTGTGCGAAGAACACACGCTTGGCTACGAGTTAGTCCGAGGCTCCCTCCCTCCCTGGAAAGGAATCTCCGCACCCAACCAAACCACGGTGTCACAGACGCTCACCGGGGCCTCCTGACGCAAACCTGGAGGGATCTTTTATAGCAGCAAACGTTTATAGGCCCTTTTTTGGGCAAAACATCATAATTTATCGATCACTTATTCCTATGGCTACGTTTCGCTCCCGGTTACCGCGCCCTTCCCACCCGATAACAAAAACGTTCAAGGGCCCTCCTCCGCCCTTATTCCCCCCGTTAGTTTATCTGTGAGACGCAACACCGCACCTATCGAGAGAGTATATGTGTCTGAGCAGATGAACACTTCAAGACCCTGTTTCGCGTAAACACCAGCTGGGCAGTTTTCGTGCCTAAATGACTGGTCGCGATTCCCGGGGAACTCACCTGAGTATCGGTGTGGGGCGCTGAGTGGATCCCTTGGTCTCGAGCGGGGGGCGCACAAATGGGCGGTAGAGCAACGACTGTCTTTTCAAATTTTTATTGGCAGATTATTGGAACAGATACAAAAGTGTAAAAAAGGAAAAGAAAAAGGTACGCTAAAGCCTCCTTGATTAAGGCACGACAAAAAAAATAGGAAAACGCGGACCCTGGGTCACTAGTAAAACAGCAGCACAACTGACAGAAAAGAAAACTCTTTGCTAAAATAGGCACAGGCGGACACTCTACAGAAAAACAGGCTCAGGAACTAACAACCTCGACTACTCGACTCACGAAGTACAACTCTCAAAAAGCTTTCTCTCTCCCCCCAACTTTCATTCTTATTTCTTTTAACACGTGATGGCCCTGTCTAGACTTTGACGCAGGTATCGGTCTACACGTTTCCTGTATTCTCCAAAAAGTTAAATGTGGTTCCATCTATTCAAGCATTTCCTAACCACATCCTCTGCATTTATCATACTGAAACACTCTGTCTTAAACTTTTACACATTAGCAATACTACATATCTATTTTAAGATGCACATCTACAAAGTTTTTTTAAAATTCAAAAAAGGTAAAAAAGGTTCTAAAACATTTTCCAGCTATTTCTTAACACTCTTTAAAATATTATGCAAGCACTTTCTTAAAAAACATTTGCCAATGCACATTCTTTCTAATAAAACACATGCGTATGTTAGAGGTCAAAACTCCTCTTAAAAACACCAAACTTAAAATTGCAAAACCTTTATATATGTATGCAAGCATCTACAACTTTTTAATGCACAACTTGGATATACGTATGCACAAAGTCAAACACATTTGCCAAAACGCACACTTTTCATTATTAAGCATTATTCTTTTTTTTTTTTTTTTCAAAATTGTTTCTCCAAAGTCCATCAAAACGAATGCTCCTTCAGGGGCGTTCGACAGTAATAGTGTCCCATTACTGGTCCTAAATGTAGTGTTTTCATAGTGTGTGTGTGTGTGTGTGTACGTGCGTGTGTGTACATGTGTGTGTGTAGGACCACTGGGTCACCAACGAACACACAGCATGTCTTCTATCATCCTGTATAAAACATCTTTATTTCTCCTTATTGAGGCAGTAAGACACTATTTAGTTCATCACATTCAGTGGAACTGAGATCAAAGACAGGAATGTTGTTTGTCAACAATGAAAACAAAACAAACATTCTACACACACCAATATTTACAAACACTCTGGGATATCAATTACAACAGTATACAGTTCAATCTTCAATGACATCTATGTGAGCACAGTGTGAGTGTGTGTGGGCTATTCTACCTGACACAGGGACACTGAGTAGTCATAGTTATAAACCCTGAACCCAGGATAGAGGGGCTCAGTGAATGTGCTGTGGAATGTGTGCAGGTGGGTCAGTGTGTCAGAGGAGACTGTGTAGAAGGACAGAGTGCCGGCCGGCCAGTCCAGATACACTCCTACTCTGTGGGAGGGGGGGGCAGGTATGACAGTGTACTTCTTATTGTGCCTGGCAGAGTAACTGTTATCATCACACTCCAGACTCCAGGACTTGTTATTGTATCCAAGCCTACAGTCATAACCCCCTCCTCTCCTGCTGATTCCTTTATATGTCACTGCTATATAAACCAATCCTCCACTCCACTCTGCCTCCCAGTAACAGCGCCCAGACAGACCCTCTCTACACAGCACCTGTTGCCAGTTCTCAAATCTCTCTGGGTGATCAGGATACAGCTGCTCCTCTTCCCTACATGTCACCTTTCTGTTCTCCTCAGACAGAGAGAGGCATCTGTGTGCTGTGTTTGGGTCCAGTGTGAGCTCACAGGCATCTGATGGGGGAGACCAAGACACAATATATTACTGATCATCATCATTCACAATAGAATGTCTCCCTCTTCCTGCCCCCCCCCCTTTCATTCTCCCCCCCCCCCACCTCCCTTATCTACTCCTGTACTACGGTACTTAGGAATGATTTGCTGGACCTGATGTGAGTTTCCTCCAGGAACACAATGACTCTTATTGAGGGACTTGTTGCTCTTGTTGGTTAGTTGGAACTGATTTAACTTCTTGTACTCGCTGTGAATTCTATTCTTGTTGCTTTTCTACAGGTACACTCTTGCACTTTGGAGGTTCATGTTGTTTCATTGTAACTTGTTTAACTACATGCTCTTCTGGTTCTTCCCATTGGCACTTATTTGCTTTTCACAATGTATGCTTCATGTTTTGGCTCCCCACAATGTTTTTGGGGCGTCTCCTTGTTTATGATCAGTGACCTGTGCTCTTTAGTAAAGCTCTCTCTTGGAAGTCGCTTTGGATAAAAGCGTCTTGATAAATGAAGACATGTAAATGTACTCTCCCCCACACCCCCCCTTATCAACTCTCCCCCTAACTCCTCTCTCCCCCCACCCCCCCCCCCCTGACCTCCTCTCCCCTTACCCCCCTTATCTACTCTCTCCCCCCCCACCTCCTCTCCCCCCCACCTCCTCCTCTCCCCCCTCCCCTTATCTACTCTCTCCCCCCCCCAACTCCTCTCCCCCCCTCACTTCCTCCTCTCCCCCCACCCCCCTTATCAACTCTCCCCCCCACCTCCTCTCCCCCCACCTCCTCTCCCCCCACCTCCTCCTCTCCCCCCACCTCCTCCTCTCCCCCCACCCCCATTATCTACTCTCTCCCCCCAGCCCCCTTATCAACTCTGAATCTAACGGAGTCAGATGGCTGAGTGGCCAATGACGTTGTGTCCTTGGGCAAGGCACTTCACCCTACTTGCCTTGGGGGAATGTCCCTGTACTTACTGTAAGTCGCTCTGGATAAGAGCGTCTGCTAAATGACTAAATGTAAATGTAATGTAACTCTCCCCCCAACCTCCTCTCTCCCCAGCCCCCTGACTTCCTCCCCACCACATCATCTCCCCCCCACCCCCCTTATCTACTCTCTCCCCCCACCTCCTCTCCCCCTACCCCCCTTATCTACTCTCTCCCCCCATCCCTGACCTCCTCTCCCCCCCACCTCCTCTCCCCCCCACCTCCTCTCCCCCCAGCCCCCCCCCCACCTCCTCCTAATTTTGCACTTCCTGACGGTACTGGACAGTGAGAAACAAAGTTCCTTACGAGCCCGGGGGGGGGGTGGAGAGGAGGAGAGAGACGAAAGGGGAGAAGGAGATGAAGGGAGAGGAGGGAGGAGGAGACGGTAGGGCAGTGGAGAGGGAAGGAAGCGAGGAGTGAGGGAAGGAGGGAGGGGGAGAGGAAACACACACCAGCTAGGGGAAGGGAGGGGGGGAACAGGGGAGGGGGAGAGAGGGGAGGGTGAAGGGAGGGCACATACGTGTGTCCATTTCTGACAGTGTCAAAGTCACTAATGGTATTGTCCCTGTATGACCCTGTGTACTAGAACTAAGTAGCAGTCAATACTCACATTTCCTAAGACCAGGTTTGATCCAGCACTCTCCACCATGATCCACACTGTAGGGAGAAGCAGAGGAATGATGAGGAAATGACACCTCACCTGTTGCTAAGTGACTAAAGTAAACATGTTGTTTCTATGTTTATCATCAGAGGTGTATTCCAGAAAACAGGTTTTACAAACTCTGAGCCTAACCCTGAACTCTGACTTGATGAACCCTGAGATGGGAAGCACAGAGTTATCGCTTCCAGAAAAAGCTGATCTGAGTTAGTTTAATTCTAATTCACTGGAATTAGAAATTCTCATGCGTGCAGGTGAGTATGCAAACATTTTCTGAAAGGTAAACAACAACTGCAACAGCAAAAGACAGACAATTGGTCAATGAGTACATTTCAATGCAGTCTATTTATTTGACATTTAACCACACTACATTTACATTTAGTCATTTAGCAGACGCTCTTATCCAGAGCGACTTACAGTAAGTACAGGGACATTCCCCCGAGGCAAGTAGGGTGAAGTGCCTTGCCCAAGGACACAACGTCATGTGGCACGGACGGGAATCGAACTGGCAACCTTCAGATTACTAGCCCGCTTCCCTAACCGCTCAGCTACCTGACTCCCGCTACAGTTTACTACAGCTGAACAAGTGGTGGAACAATCCTATGGGCACAAAACACACTTGGCAGCAGCTGAAAATGAAATATAAAATCAGTTCAAACAGGTAGGGCATATTTTGCTTTGGCCTTCCCACCCCCTTTGCATGTCATGAGTTCTGTAATGTTGTACAATGTATGTGCCCATGTGCTGAGGTGTTTTCTCCTGTTCCCACACTGTACTCCTCTAGGAGCATAGTCTGGGGGTTGACTTTTTCTCTCCTCATGTTTCTGCTGACATTTTCAAGGGGGCGCCGATAATGGCTGCCTCGGTCGGTATCTTTCGGAGTAGAAGTAAATTCCTTGTCTGTCATTGTCCCATTCTGATTCAGACACATGATTGTTTTAATCATGTTTGACAGGATTAAACCAAGTACAAATCATTCAGTGGCTGTCTCAACTTGTGAGAATGCTGTTTTAACACATAGATGTTGTCTCACCTAATCCTGCTCAGTATATGAACATTGGACTTGTAGTGGACTAACAGAAAGAGGCAGAGGAGGGCACCACCTCTGACAGAGGCAGAAGAGCTGGCTCTGAGCCAGAACGCTGGGCGACCAGCGGCTGAAGGCATCCCTGGAGGGAACTCATCCAAGCCTATCACCCCCGAGGACACAAGTGACCACATAACATGTTAGTGTTTGTGGAGATTTCATTTGGGGGGTTCATTTCTCCCAAAGGTCATTGATGGTGTTACCTGCCTTGTTGAGCCTTCTGCCACAACAGAACCTCTTGCAGTTTAAGTTCTCAATATTGCAAAGACTGTGTACAGTACAGTAGAACATAATGCTCTTCATCACAGATCGATAAAGATATGTTGTCTGCTGCCACAGAGAGGGATTCAGAAAGACCTACAGAGGTATACATCTTACTGTATGGTAGCTACTGAGCTACACTGTTCTCTCCCCATGTACATTGTTTTGAGGTTCTTGTATGGAATTATGGGTTTGACATGTACATCGACGTGATGAGAAAAAAGAATGAATGGTAAAACAACTGGTACATTCTTCTCCTTTATAACAGAGCATGACTGGGCAGTACAAGGAGGAGCAGGGTTTCCCGCAGAAAATGTGTTAGTTAAGGTGGTAGGGTTTGCCGTCAGACCGGGGGGAGGGGGGGTTGTAGAGTCTAGCCTAATGTGTTCTGGGGGGGGGGGGGGGGGGGGTCGTTTGTACGATAGACTAATGCATTCTGCAGAGAAGGGACGGTTTGGAATGAAAGGGATCAAACAGGACAGAGTAACATGGCATTCATCTTTCTTTTTGTTTTGGACGACGTAGTTAAGGCGGCAGGCGTGTGTTGCTTAGGCGGCCGCCTTAACTGGAAAGTGCTGCGGGAAACCCTGAGGAGGGTCCATCAACCTCCACAGCACAGATTAACAGGGACATGTTCAGTAAATACCAGGTTAGCTCTGCATGGAAATTTCCTGTCATCCTTATGTGTTATACGCAGTGGCGGTCCTAGCACATTTGGCGCCCCGGGCAAGTTTTTCCCTTACATATGCAACCAAAATGGCCGCAATTTAGAGCCTCTCCATGTGGTCATTTTATATCAACTATTTATTCATTGAATTGAAAGAAAATGTGCCATATTGTGTTATGTATCGTTATCGGGATATTAAAGGATCTATATCAGGATATGAGATTTTGGTCATATCGCACAGCCCTACTGCAAACTAAAATACAACAGCACATTATCCATCCATCATCTTCCGCTTGTCCGGGGGTCAGGTCGCGGGGGCAGCAACCTAAGCAGGGAGGCCCAGACTTCCCTCTCCCCGGTCACTTCCACCAGCTCTTCCTGGGGGACCCCGAGGCGTTCCCAGGCCAGCCGAGAGACATAGTCCCTCCAGCGTGTCCTGGGTCTTCCCCGGGGCCTCTTCCCAGTGGGACGTGCCCAGAACACCTCCCCAGGGAGGCGTCCAGGAGGCATCCTTATCAGATGCCCGAGCCACCTCAACTGGCCCCTCTCGACGCGGAGGAGCAGCGGTTCTACTCTGAGCCCCTCCCGGATGACCGAGCTTCTCACCCTATCTCTAAGGGAGAGCCCAGACACCCTGCGGAGAAAACTCATTTTGGCCGCTTGTATTCGCGATCTTGTTCTTTCGGTCACTACCCACAGTTCGTGACCATAGGTGAGGGTAGGAACGTAGATCGACTGGTAAATAGAGAGCTTCGCTTTTCGACTCAGCTCCTTCTTCACCACGACGGACCGATGCAGAGCCCGCATCACTGCGGATGCCGCACCGATCCGCCTGTCGATCTCGTGCTCCATCCTTCCCTCACTCGTGAACAAGACCCCGAGATACTTGAACTCCTCCGCATACATAACACATTTAAAATGGGGAAAATGTGAATAATTGCTTGGCAGGTGAATTTATGGTGTAGGCCCCTACATGTTCTGCCTGTGCCCCCAACATGTTCAGTTAGGGGCTACAGTGCTCCTAGTAAAACAAGTTAGTCTGGAGCCCTGGATGAGGAAAGGACACCCCATGTCTGATAGTTGCTTCAGGCTCGGAATGAGGGAGGAGAGAGGGAGAAATTCATGGTTTGTTAAACAAAAGCTGCCAGCAAGCAGGTTAGGTTAGTGACCATCAGTTACCGTGGTAACGTAACCAGAGTTTGTGTTTCCTCTCTTTCTGGAACAGAAAACCCAGAGTTTCCCTCATCTCAGGGTTAACAAACTCAGTGTTTCCACTTCAACGCACTTTCTGGAATAGACCCCAGGAAATACAATTATGATTGTAGCTATATAATCATAATAGCACTAAAGGCTATTGTAGATTATATAGGGCTTCTCTCTTCCTAGCCCACTGTCCTAAATAAACATGCAGTCTGTGATTGTATCACCATGAAATGCAAGGCCTATTAACATACTTGGATGTCTATTCAGTGTTAAGCAACATAACATGAAGAGGTATATAAAAACACAAACATGTCCTTACTTGAGTTTCTCCAGTCTGCAGTGTGGATCCTCCAGTCCAGCAGAGAGCAGCTTCAATCCTTTTTCTCCTGGATGATTGTAGCTCAGGTCCAGTTCCCTCAGGTGGAAGGGGTTGGACCTCAGAGCTGAGGCCAGAGAAGCACAGCCTTCCTCTGTGACCAGACAGCCTGACAGCCTGTAGAAAGAGGATCAATGTTGTGACAGAATCCATCTGGGCCTCCAGAGTGAGGGGGGTTCAGAGGGGTTCATTTGGCAGGTGCTGTCATAGCTGCTCCTCCCTCTCATTAGACAGAGTGACCTTTCCCCCCAGTTCAGGAAGGTTAGGTTTGTGTTCAGTTTGGTGCTAGTAGTTCTATGGAACATCAGGACGTCTGCTACATAAAGCCCACTCAAAAAAAAACTAGGATTCAAGTCCCAAACTTGACTTGAGTGAACACAACAAATTAGTTGGGGCTATAGCCCCTATTCTTAAGCAGTACGAGACATAGAACATGGATCATATCTTTCCACCATTGCAGAAAGCAATGTTCACGGCCACGTGACCTTTCCCTCTCTAAACCGAGTTCTATGACAGCTCGACGTAGATCATCATTGCCGCCGCTGCTTCAGAATTGTATTAAATATCACGATATCGAGGAGGATGAGCAACTGAACAGTGACAGGACGTTAATCACTCATGAAGTCATGACAACCTAATAAACAACAGCGACCAGCTACTTTCCCGACAAAGCCCTCTCCTGCTACCTCTTTCTGGCTATTTGTAACTACCTCCCATTCCCCACACCCTGCCGCAGTCAACTAAAACGTAATTTATACATATAAAGTGGTAAAATATCAGCCTACCTGCCGAACTTGTTCCACTGAGTTGGATTCCAACTGAAGAATATCCCACTTCAGTCGCTCTGTAGCCTATTAGCTACAAAACGTCCTGGTTTATACCCTGAGAATTTTCTGTGGTAAACCTGAGGTAATTTGCTTCTAAATTACTGTAAAAAGCGTCAGTAAACTTATTTGTTCAGGACCGGCTAGTAATAGACTTTAACTTTCAGATGGTACATTTTTCTCTAGCTTAGAATTTTCTGAGCAGATAGACATCTGGTTCCCTTCAGACGCCTTCAGTTAACAGTGTTCTTTTTAGCAACATGGCTAGCTGATCCAGAGACAGAGATCACATGACTGAGCGTGCCATCAAACACTTCAGGCTATCGGACAATATTAGCATTGTAAAAGAAGTTCTTCTAAAAAGTTAAAGGGGAAATTAAATGGAAGTGAAATTAACCAAGTATTCAAAAAACGTATCTAGCAAATAAATATTTTTTTTAAATAACAAAGAATGCCTGTCAGTATTTATTTAACTATGTTAAGTCATTAGATAACCTGACTGCCTGTTGGCTCTGCACTCCCTGTGAGAAGAGGAACTGCTATATTAGTATGCTGTTCATGGATTACAGATAATCATTTAACACCATCATGCCTATGTCTTTATATAGGCTATTTCAACATTTTATATTCTTTCCAAAATTCTAGTTTAAAGTTGTAACAGTCATGTTTGCATTCTGTGCTCTTTTTGCTTTAATGTTAGGACGCATTAGCAGGGCCAACCTCAAAAAATTCAATGGCCAATGTCACCTTTTGTGATCTGTGCAAAGGACCAATAAAAGACTGACGTTCTGTGTTCAATTTTCTTTCTTCCCTTTTTTAAAGAGCAGATATGTGTTTGAAATCTCACTCGGTATGGGGCATTTGGCTGACTCTCCCTGCATCTCAGATGGAATACTACCATCCTATGAAGTAAAGTATGTCAGAATAAATGTGAATAGCCAGTTCCATACATATATACAGTATATACAGTAGTATTATAGATCAAGCACACTTTTCTTGCCATTCCTAATTTGAAACCATGTAGTGGAAGAGGCGTCAACCACAGGAACAACAGCCGCCAGATGCTAAACTCACTGCCCAGGTAAATGTACAATAATATGATGAAAAGTATATCTTAACCCTTTGTGGCATCACGAGAGGACGTGTTGTAGAGGGGCGGTACGTTTCCCTCTGCGAATGGCTACCATGCCACAAGATGGCTGACCCCAGAACTACACCTCCCAGAATGCACCACGCCGACAGCTGCAAATGCCTCAGTCCTCTGATTGAGGCAGGAGCACAGGCGGGGGAGGGAGAGAGGACAAAAGGCTCGATACAGAGACCAAGAGAAGGAGAGCGTACCTGGCACAAGCAGAGGTCGGTGCCAGACTTCTGAGTTTTGATACTTGGTAGGATCCAAGGCGCGGAGCAACCTTTTTGTGTTTGATGGAACTTTTTGTTTTGCTTCCTGACCTGTTTTTGGTAAATAAACCAGTTTCATTCGTTTGAACCCAGTTTAGCCTGCTCTGTCCGGTTTTTATGCATTGCCCTACACCCCGCATCGTGGTCTAGCCTCTCATGATACCACACCTTGTGTTGTCTTCAGGGTCAAAAATGACTGCTATTATATGCAAGTATAATAAGTAAGTGTCTTACTTTTCCTAGTGACCCTGACATTCATAAAAATACATCACAACAATCACAGACACACACGTACACAATAAGAAATTGAGATTATGTGTGCTATTGATTTAGGTTACAGAGTATATAAAGGTGCTGAAGATGACAATACCTCCATTTCTCTTTTTGCGAAAGCCATGACTGCACATTTCAGTGTTGTAATAAAACAAGTGGTGTTCACAGATTAAAGTCATTGTATTTCCATTGTGAAGAGGGAAACCCCAGATGTTCACAAAGTTTGATGAATGACAGGTTGTGTTTCAATGCGAAATAGGTTTAAGGTTGAAAATTAAATTAAGCTGTATTTTATTACCCTTTGGGCAAGGGCATACAGATTGTTAACACTACCCAAAGAGACTGCAATCATGTTGCACATTCAGAAACAGTTGCATCAACATTTTCATTCTGTCTAAAATAAACAAAAACATGAAATAAAATATAAGCCAATCATTATGTACAGCATGTTTTAGAGTGTTTCAGATGCAGCAAATCTGCCTGTTTCTTATCAAACTAGTCCTCACTGATGACTAGAAGGCATATCTCATTCTTGGCATTAAGTTTATACCCAACTTGATGATGGTAACTTTACTAATGGCTCATGTAGAACATAAATACATACCTCAGTGTCTCCAGTTTGCAGAGTGGGTTCCCCAGTCCAGCAGAGAGCAGCTTCACGCCGGCATCCTTCAGATCATTGTTACTTAGATCTAGTTGTCTCAGGAAGGAGGTTGACTTCAGAGCTGAGCTCAGAGAAGCACAGCCTTCCTCTGTGATGTGACAGCCTGACAGCCTGTAGAAGGTTATCATTAGAGAGGGATCACAAACACTACTACCCTCTAGAGGTATAAATACAGAATATCAGTTTGATCATTTTCCTCTCAAACACGAAGGTTTGATCAGTCAGATGACTGTCTGTCCTGGTTGGTCAACTTTCCCTTTATCTTAAATGCAATATCATCCTTTAATATGTAGAACATTGTACATCCAGTTACATAGTAGTACAGTATTCCAATAATGTATTACATACTACATCCAGGAGCAGGTCTCTCAGTATACAAGGCACCTTTTGTGACCCATAACCTTTACTGCAGAGTTAGGGTGTTAACCACATGTGAAGCAGTACATTAGCAGAACAATACAAAACATACTGCCCAGGTCAACCTACAATAATATCATGGAGTAGTTTGTCTTATACAGATTCCTGTCATACCCTGATCTGTTTCACCTATGTCATGTTTGTCTCCACCCCTCCAGGTGTCTCCCATCTTCCTTCCTACCCTCATCAGAATCAGAATCAGAATTCGGTTTATTCGCCATGTATGTTATACAAACACAGAATTTACTGTGGCAGGGAGGTGCATAACACTAAACATATACTAATCTTAAAGCATTTATCCCTGCATTTATCCCTGTGTTTTCTGCTTGGGACCAGTTTTTGTTTGTCAAGCCTACAGAAGCCTTCCTTGTGTTTTTTCTACCTCCTTTAGTCTTTTCTGCCTCTTAGTTGCCTGCTTGGCCTCCTGCCTGCCCTGACTTAGTGATGGGGGAAACAAAGCTTTCCGAAGCAACAAGCTATTTGAAACAATTGTGTCAAAAAAGTATCGTTTTTTTGACACAAGCGTTTGATACATCTTCTCCATAGGGACACCTGCTGGTCAGTTCATGGTATGGCAACTGTATTGAGAGATTGAAGGAATCGAGTGACGTCAAGTCCTCTGACGTTAGTCTCACAATCGTCATCAATTTGATAAATAAAGGTTACGTGACAAATGTTTCGATGTGCAGGTGTCAAAAATATATGTTGTTGTATTATAAACAACGTAACGTCTTTGCTCATTTACATTCATAACATTTATTTTTAGGTTCTGATAGCATTATTCACATGTGAAGTCAGGTTGAGTATGGCCTTCTTGTAAAAGCGCTGCCCTTCAGTCTAAAAGAGTGAGTTTGAAACTGCTGACCTTGTTTTAGTGGAAGTATATGCTAAATTAATATTTATGATTTCATATTGTAGACTAGCGGCTAAGGTTTTGGAACATGCTTTTGCAACCGTGAAAGGGATGGCCACATTTGAAGGCTGGCAAAACTAGAGAAAGATGTATGTGTTTGTGCACCTACTCTCTCACATCTCACATCTGTATATATCTCTGTCTATCTAGCTCTGGCAATCTATCTGTATCTCTGGCTCTGTCAATGAATGTATTCTATAGCGTCCGTAAATATGTATCCTCTCTATAACCTATGAATATTAGTGATTTCTGATGTCTTCAGCGTTTGAATAAAACGCTGTTGGTCTCGGACTGTAGCACGACACTGTCAGCTGCTCGTGTGACGTCCGAAGCTTCGACAGGTGATCACATGTTTTTTGCCCATTTGAAGCCACGCTCGACACGTTTGTGTCGGTATCAATTGACTCGAAAGGTTGATACCGCTTCGTGAGCATGGCTTTGAGCGTAACATCACTATCCTGACTCTGAGCCTGCCAGCTGCCCTGTACCTGAATGACTCTACCTTGTGGAATATGACCCTAGCCTGCCTTGAATATTCTTTGGCCGGCCTCCTTGTATCTTGAATTAACCACAAACTTGCAGCCAGTGTGTGGTGTGTGATATTGTGTAACTAGTTGTTGTCTGGTGAATTTGATTACATACCTCAGTGTCTCCAGTTTGCACTTTTTATTGTTACCTCTACTCTTGATGCATGATGATGCTTTGCTTATGGTCTGCACCTCTTCTTCAACACCGACCACCTCTGGAAGAGTGGAACTCTCCCACTGAATTGCTCCTACCAAGCTTTCTTAAATGTTTTACCTATGAGTTTCCCTGAGAGTTTGTCCTTGTCTTTCTTAAGGGATTAGGTTGGTTTCGGTGCAGTTCTATGGGTGTGTGTGAAGTCTTCTGCGACATTGCTTGAAAAAGGGCTGTACAAATAACATTTGTCTTGAACACAATGACACAGTAGCCAGTAACCAATGTGAAAAATGAACCTGCCTGAGAAGCTGATTTTACTAAGCTGGATTGTACTTGTGAAATATTCCAAAAACTATCCTGTCTAATGTATACTGAGACATCATGTGATCTTCCTGAGGTATTTATAAATCATATAATGTGAAATGTAGGCCATCAGTGAATCTTTTGTTCTAGACTGTCTAGTGTCTTTCTGAGCCAATCAGATCACAATTCCCTTGGTACTAGGATCAATACTAGGTTTAGTATCTCCTATTATCAGTGCTATAGATGAGATCTATGGCACTGTTGTACTGACATGATAAACTATCAATGAATATATGACACTGTTCAGGAATAGTTAGCTTGATTGTGTTATTGTGACATGAAACTTAAAAGATTAATTCACCAGTGAGATACAATAACACAATACATCCTTTGGTATGTTTTGGAATGGTTCGAACACAGTAGTGACCACATACACACTACTCCTCAGTCATCCAGTCTGTATGTGCTCACAGATGCTGTGACAGAAGTCAAACATCAGCTGTATACCAACATGCACCAGGGTGAGTTATAACAATGACAAACCCAGGCTCATTTCATGGAGCACTTGGCTGACCAGATGTTCTTCAACTGTTTGTTCTATGGGGCCAATATTGTAGCAAAACTATTCACAAATGCACAGCACGATCCACAACTGCACAGCACGATCCACAAATGCACAGCACGATCCACAAATGTGTACGATCCACAAATGTGTACGGTCCACAAATGTGTACGATGCAAGCATGCAAAGAATGTGCTCAAAATATGATTCTTAAATGACAGTAGTAAAAAATTGTATTGATACAATATAACCAGTAAAAATACTGATTCAATCAATACTCAATTCAATCTGAGGGACTTTAAACAATCCCCAACTGACAGTTTATATTTTTTATGTTTGAAATCTCACTTGGTATGGGGCACTTGAATCTCAACTGGAATACTACCATCCTATAAAGTATAGTATGTCAGAATAAATGTGTTATATCCAGTTATATAGTAGTATAATACAACAAGCACACTTTTCTTGCTATTTCTAATTCCCTTCCCTTCATGCAGTAGAACAGGCGTCACCCACAGGGACAACAGCACAACAGCCGCCAAATGCAAACTGTGATGTATTATGTATAGAAAGAAACACCCGAGGACGAATAACCACCTCTGTTTGTCTGCTGGAAGAGTGAATGTCTCTGGCAGCACAGACAGGCGCCAAGCATCCCACGTTCTCCCATCCGTCATTGTATAGCTGTGAGCTCCTTTCTGCTGTGTCACTTTATGAGGCTCACTGAACTTTGACTTTTCTTTCTTGACATGCACAGGGTTTCTTATATGCACAAGACTTCCTGGGTGCCATTTAGGAGTCTTAGCACGTCTCTTGGCATCAGTGTACTCTTTCATGTGTAACTGTTTCTTTGCTTCTGTCTCTTAGTTCCTGGTCCTGAACAGTGGTGAGCTTTGGCTTGACAGAGAGGTTGGTTCTGATCTGTCTTCCATACAGGAGCTGGAAGGGTGACGTCCCTGTGGTCGCATGTGGTGGAGCTCTATAAACTGGAAGGAACTCAGTGACGTGAGTTTTCCACAGAATTTTCTCTCTGTGCTGATGCTTTCTTTACACCGTTTAGTCTCTCTACAACTCAATTTGCTTCCGGATGGTAGATTGTACTCCTGATGTGTGCGATATCTCGTTCTTTCAAGAAAGAGGACATTTCTGACAATGTTAGCTGTGGGCTATTATCTGTCACCACAGCCATGGGGTTTCCTTTTTCACTAAACACAGTGCTCATAAAATATATCTGTAGCTGCTGTACATTGTGGAGCAAAAAAAACCTCTGGCCACTTAAAATAGTCCTCCATCATAGTAATAGCAAACTTACAGTCAACAGGACCCCTTTCAAATGGGCCCAAAATGTCCAGTGCAAGTCCCTTTGCCTTTGCTGTCTTATCATTCAACTGTCAGGACACACAGGTGGTAATGACACACTGCTCCAGTGCATCCATCTTAGGCCACCAGTACAGGTCTCTGAGTCTCTGTTTTGTATGGACGATGCCTTGGTGGCTCTCGTGTGCTCGGTGTACCATGTGAGAACGTAGCCTTATTGGCACCACTATTCTGTGACTCCCTCTCAGAATAAGTGACTCTTGCATGGAAAGTTCCTTCCTAATTTGGTAGTAAGGCATCATGTCTGTCGGCAGGCCTTTGGATGACGCAGGCCACCCTTTGGTCATGTAGACGTGCAGCTTCTCCATGTGAGGAATGGGGTAACAATCAGTTACCACCGCCTTGTTGGGCTCCCTGAGGTCCGTACACATCCGTATTCTTGTGGAGCTCTTTCCTTGAGTCACAACGATTGGCGACACCCAGGGAGAAGGGTCTATCTTCTCGATGATGTCAGCGTCTAGCAGAAGTTTTAATTCAGCCGAAACAGCATTCCTGACAGAGAAGGGCAGCCTCCTCTATTTCTGCTGCAAAGGTTTCACATAATCTCTTACTTTTACTTTCTGCACAACGTTTTTCACACAGCCCATGGTAGGTACAGGTGAATCTGTAGGGGCAGGCAAGGGTGGAACCGCTATTTCTCTCACTGTCTGTTCTGATTTGAGTTTTACTCTTTTTCCCACAATGACCATTTTCAATGCCTGGATTAAGTCTAACCTGAGCAGTGGTGAACCTGATTCTACAATGTCAAATGAGGCTGGAGCAGAACATCCATCATGTATCCATTTGTATCCAGTTGTCCCAATACTGGTATTCTCTGTCTTGAGTACGTCACCAGAGGAATCTCAGCTTGTTTCAAGGGTATGTCACAGAATTAGTTCTCATAGACCTCAGCAGGCTGCAATGACACTGATGATCCAGTATCCACATCTGGAATGGCTGCATATTAGGTGATGTGCCTAATTCTACAGTGCACATTATTTTCTTATCTTTTGGGACAGTATCTTTTAGAAATAACACCATCAGCTCAGGAATAATCACCTCCATCACCTCATGTTTTTGACCTGAGCGGCACACTTTAGCAAAATGTCCAGTCTTTCCACATGATTTGCATATTTTGTTTGCGGCAGGGCATTTTGTGGAGTTTGCCAGGTGCTTATCCGAGTCACATCAGTAACAATTTCATGTACATTTAGAATTAGTTTGTCATTAACCTGTGCTGCTTGGACGTTTTTGTTCCTTCTTTGGCAGCGTATTCATCTCCCTAACCGGCACTCCACTGTTTGAGAGTTCACTTGCATTGTGTGTGGCTGATTTCACTTGATTAGCAATCTGTATGGCTTTATCCAGAGACCGTTTATCTTTTAACAGCAAACGTTCACGTATGCGTCCACTGAAGGCTAAAGTGTTTTACTCTCTATATTTTTTTTTTAAAGAATGACAATAAAATCTATCTAGATAAACTACGCTGGTTCTGCTGAACCTATACCTCTTCCACAGATACTGGTCAGGGAAGCATTACTTCTGTTTCTGAAGACCCGTGGGACTGGTGGGATAAACACTCTTTGTATAATCTGAACACCTTTATCCACAGGGTTGTCAAAGAACGGATACGCCATAATTGGGTTCTCACATGTTCTCTCACATATATATTATTATTATTATTCTTTTTGCCCCCCTAAAACTCAGTCAATATTTGGCCTACATAGACAAAGTAGGTGTCAAAAGTTTCGTCTTGGTAGCGATTGAGTTGCTTCTATTGGAATTTACGTTCCGTTGCATGGTTTAGGCTGAAGTTAAGTTTTTGTGGCGAAAAGTGAAGCTAACGGTGGCTAATTTGCTAGCCACAGTCACTGACGTTACTAACGTCACTACGTCACTAACGTCACGAAAACACGCGTGACTACCTTTGGCAGAACATTCGTTTCGCATCTGTTAACTTGGGGGATAGCTAGGCTAACTATAGCTTTACTGCAAGGCAGCTGCAGAAACGCCACAAGCAAAGAGGCCAGGGTGATAACTATTTACTCATTGGGTGTGCTCAAGCCTTCGGCGAGAGCACAACCTTTGTTCTCTCACATATATATTATTATTATTATTTTAATTTCTTTTTGCCCCCCTAAAACTCAGTCAATATTTGGCCTACCTAGACAACCTAGGTGTCAAAAGTTTCGTCTTGGTAGCGATTGAGTTGCTTCTATTGGGATTTACATTCCGTTGCATGGTTTAGGCTGAAGTTAAGTTTTTGTGGCAAAAAGTGAAGCTAACGGTGGCTAATTTGCGAGCCACAGTCACTGACGTTACTAACGTCACTACGTCACGAAAACACGCGTGACTACCTTTGGCAGAACATTCGTTTCGTATCTGTTAACTTGGGGGATAGCTAGGCTAACTATAGCTTTACTGCAAGGGAGCTAATTTGCTAGCCACAGTCTCTGACGTTACTAACGTCACTAACGTCACGAAAACACGCGTGACTACCTTTGGCAGAACATTCGTTTCGCATCTGTTAAGGGATAGCTAGGCTAACTATAGCTTTACTGCAAGGCAGCTGCAGAAACGCCACAAGCAAAGAGGACAGGGTGATAACTATTTACTCATTTTACTTTGTGATATGACACACAATTGTGATGTGTAATGTAACTACAATATAAGCTGATATTATTAAGGAAGTACATCTACTTTCGGAAACAGTAGTCTACTATTTCACTGAGGTATTAGCATCATGACATTATAGCCTGTGTTGCCCGGGCAACACATACTACAGTGGTCTATGATGTATCTGTTTTCAATCGTTAAAATACACATTCCTCACATATACATTTTCGTTGTAGGATTTATTCTGACATTAGTAAACAATTTGTTGGTGAAATTACCATTACCTGTGGTTTCAAACCAGTGTAGCTAACTGCAACGCTGTAGCTTACGTGAGACGCACTACAAAAACATCTACAGTACACAGCTGTTTAGGAAGTCAAACGGCGATGTTCGGCACTCTCCTTACTTAAATCAAAAGTCTATCTAACTACTAACCTGAACTTCATTGCCACAGCCTAAACGTTGTCAATCTGTTCATGAAAATAATTAATTTCAGCCTAAACCATACAACGGAACGTTAAATCCAATTCAACCAACGCAATCGCTACCAAGACGAACACAGCAGTAGTCTACTAGTACTGTACCGTAGTAGTACAATTTACCGGGGCAGATTCTCCACACAGGGCTATATCGCATTTTGCGTTGTTACTGACAATGGTCGCTACCAGTGAGCTTTTTAGGAATGAGCGATTTTCCACTAAATAAATGTCAAGCTTATTTACGTTTTGGGGGGCATATTTTCAGTTAGCAGATGGTACTGTTTGAATCGCGATTCCATCTTCTACTGCCGGGTAACGTCATAGAATAATCTTCAAAGGGGGTTCTTTATTAATGAATGAATGCAATGAGTAGGCTACATGCCTGAAAATATCACGAGAAGGGAAAAACTTAAAATGACGTTTAAATCATAGAGATTAGGTCAATTTTTACACCAGTCTGCCAAATGTATTCGTTTTGATTCAACGATGAGGCTGCCTCTTGCAGGGGAAATGAGAAGACATCTATTTCATTCTACACTTCACTTGTATTTTCAGTTGTTAATGAGCAGCATTTTTGTCTGTTTTTTTTAAATCTATTTAATCTTTATAAATAATAACTATGCATTTTCATGTAAAATATACAGAAATCAGTTGTAAAAATGTCATTCAAAAACGGACCCCTGTGCAACCGACGCAAGCAAGCACACCCTACAATTTCCCCAGAAATTGTACCCTCTCTAGTTTTACTTTGTGATATGACACACAATTGTCATGTGTAATGTACAGTATAAGCTGATATTATTAAGGAAGTACATATACTTTCGGAAACAGTAGTCTACTATTTCAATGAAGTATTAGCATCATGACATTAGCCTGTGTTGCCAGGGCAACACATACTACAGTGGTCTATGATGTAGCGTTATCTGTTTTCAATCGTTAAAATAAACATTCCTCACATATACATTTTCATTGTAGGATTTATTCTGACATTAGTAAACGATTTGTTGGTGAAATTACCATTACCTGTGGTTTCAAACCAGTGTAGCTCACTGCAACGCTGTAGCTTACGTGAGACACACTACAAAAACATCTACACTACACAGCTGTTTAGGAAGTCAAACGGCGACAGAACATGTTCGGCACTCCCCTTACTTAAATCAAAAGTCTATCTAACTACTAACCTGAACTTCATTGCCACAGCCTAAACATTGTCAATCTGTTCATGAAAATAATTAATTTCAGCTTAAACCGTACAACGGAAAGTTAAATCCAATTCAACCAACGCAATCGCTACCAAGACGAACACAGCAGTAGTCTAGTACTGTGCCGTACTGGTAGTAGTACAATTTACCGGGGCAGCTTCTCCACACAGGGCTATATCGCATTTTGCGTTGTTACTGACAATGATCGCTACCGGTGAGCTTTTTATGAATGAGCGATTTTCCACTAAATAAATGTCAAGCTTATTTACGTTTTGGGGGGCATATTTTCCGTTAGCAGATGGTACTGTTTGAATCGCGATTCCATCTTCTACTGCCGGGCAACGTCGTAGAATAATCTTCAAAGGGGGTTCTTTATTAATGAATGAATGCAATGAGTAGGCTAAATGCCTGAAAATATCATGAGAAGGGAAAAACTTAAAATGACGTTTAAGTCATAGAGATTAGGTCAATTTTTACACCGGTCTGCCCAATTTATTCGTTTTGATTCAACGATGAGGCTGCCTCTTGCAGGGGAAATGAGAAGTTATCTATTTCATTCTACACTTCACTCGTATTTTCAGTTGTAAATGAGCAGCAAAAAAAAAATGCTTTTAAATCTGTCATCTTTATAAATAATAAGTATGCATTTTTATATAAAATATACAGAAATATCAGTTGTAAAAATGTCATTCAAAAACGGACCCCTGTGCAACCGACGCAAGCAAGCACACCCTACAATTTCCCCAGAAATTGTACCCTCTCTAGTTGATTATAACTTGTCAAAACCCACTGCTTAGTTTAGGCCTTATTTTATGTCAATTAACCAATGAGTTTTGAAAACAGTTAAAGTGACATTATTTCTAAACTTGTTTATTTAAATTAATACATTCTTTGGAGATGAAGTAAACACGTAAATACATCCATGCTGGGTCATATTGTGAGGTGAAAAGTCTGCAGAAGTGCAGAAGAACAGAAGTGCTTTGTGCACTGGAATTCACTCGACGGAACTGTCTATTGACGTTCTGTTTTGTAATGGCATTTGTTGACATAGTTACAATATCTATGTTTCTTTAAACTGTAACTGTCTACTTTTTCTGTAAAAAGTAAGTTCCTTTGTTATAGACAGTCAAATGTAAAATACTGAGGCTCTGTGGTGTGGTTTACTCTGTAGAAGGGACACTCAGATTGTCTTAAGGTATTTATGGTGTTGTTTTATGATACCTAACTAAGAGCCAGAGGGTTTTAGTTGGGTCTCGGGGTTGGGGAGATGGTTATCAGTTGAGCGAGCTGACCTAACCTTTCGGCCAAGGACATGGCCAAGTCAGACATCCTGTTTGTGTATCATTAACCATCTCCTCAATTAGAGAGGGAGAGTGACATCAAAGAACAAGGACACTTGGTATGGAGTCAAACTGTCACTGAGCAGTGCTGACCAATCACAGAGACCGCTATATTGATGGATTCAACATCAGAAGAACCATTTGTTCTAAGTTTATATAAGGCAGGGTTTTAGGGTTGTTCTTCACCACTCTCTCGAACGACCTGTAGGTTACATCTGCATGTCTTTTGCTATGACCGGTCCAGAGTACTCTGTTAATTCTTAATTTGTACAAAATAAATAAATGGTATTGAAACCGCCATCTTGACTATTCAGATCTACACAGTGCCACTTGAATTCTTCCATTACAGTTTCCGCCTGTTTTACTGGGATTTTCATGCACAACCATCTCTAGGGTTTACAGAGAATGGTCCAAAAAATAGAAAATATCCAGTGAGCGGCAGTTGTGTGGTCTCAAAATGCCTTGATGTCAGAGGAGAATGGGCAGCTTGGTTCAAGATGATAGAAAGGCAACAATAACTCAAATAACCACTCGTTACAACCAAGGTATGCAGAATACCATTGATTACGTATAAAACTACTCCTCACTGATGACAGAAAGCATATCTTATTCTTGGCATGATGTTTATACCCAACTTGAGAATAAATTATATTGTCTAAAATCAACCATACGAAGACATTGTGCTATTGTAACCTTGCTATTGACTCATGTATAACATGAATACATACCTCAGTGTCTCCAGTTTGCAGAGTGGATTCCCCAGTCCAGCAGAGAGCAGCTTCATGCCTGAATCCCCCAGGTTGTTGTAACTCAAGTCCAGCTCTGTAAGCTCTGAGGAGGGGAGAGCTGAGGCCAGCGCTTCACAGCACCGTTCTGAGAGGTTACAGCCATTCAGCCTGCATGACATAAGGAGAACATGACACATCATCAGAGTCATAGTTTGTACGATAGGATCATACGATAATCAAATATCACATCATAGTATGTCCTAAATTCTATCATTATTAAAATTGTTTTATACATACAGAGCAGTTTTGGAGTCTTTGACCACAGGCAGCAGCCTCAGAAGACCTTCCTCTGATCTGGAGTATATCTTCAGGTCAAACACGTCCATCTTCTCTTCTGAAGTCAGCAACACAAAGAACAGAGCTGACATCTGTGTAGATGAGAGCTCACTGGAGAGACTTCCTGAGCTGAGGTACTGTTGGATCTCCTCCACCAGAGAATGGTCATTCAGTTCATTCAGACAGTGGAACAGATTCATGCATCTCTCTGGAGAAGGATTCTCTCTGATCTTCTTCTTGATGTACTTGACTGTTTCCTCATGGCTCTGTGTGATGCTTCTTGTATGAGTCAGTAGGCCTCGTAAGTCAGACTGATTGGACTCCATTGAGAGGCCCAGGAAGAAGCGGAGGAAAAGGTCCAAGTGTCCATTCCTACTCTGCAAGGCCTTGTCCACAGCACACTTGTACACGTTAGATGTGTCTGCGGTGGACTGAGACATCAGATTCTCATTCTCGTTGATGAATGAGAGAAACACAGCAGCCAGAAACTCCTGAAAGCTCAGATGGACAAAGCAGAACACCTTCTCCTGGAAGACTTTACCATCCTGTCTGAAGATCTGTGTGAACACTCCTGAGTACACTGAGGCATCACTGACATCAATGCCACACTCTATCAGGTCTTTCTCATAGAATATCAGGTTGCCTTTCTCCAGCTGGTGGAAGGCCAGTTTTCCCAGTGACAGAATGCTCTTAATGCTGTCTTCATCCCAGTGTGGATCTGTCTCAGTTTTCCCTTGATACTTCACCTTCTTCTGTTTGGTCTGTAACACCAGGAAGGCTGTGTACATCTCAGTCAGGGTCTTGGGCATCTTCTCTTTCATCTCTGTTCTCAGCATGTGCTCCAGAACTGTCACACATATTAGGGAGAAGACTGGAATGTGGCACATAATGTAGAGAGTCCTAGATGTCTTGATGTGTGAGATGATTCTACTGGCCAGGATCTCATCATTGCATCTCTTCATGATGTACTCATCCTTTTGTGGGTCATTGAACCCTCGTACCTCTGTCACCAGGTCAACACACTCAGAAGGGATCTGATTGGCTGCTGCAGGTCGAGTGGTGATCCAGATGAGAGCAGAGGGAAGCAGGTTTCCTTTGATCAGGTTGGTCAGCAGCACATCCACTGAGGTGGACTCTGTGACATCACACCAGCTCTTGTTCTTTTTGAAGGCTAAGGGCAGTCGACACTCATCCAGACCGTCAAAGACAAACAGAACGTTGTACTTGTCATAGTTGGAGATTCCTGATTGTCTGGTTTCTGAGAAGAAGTGATAGACAAGTTCCATCAGACTGAATTCTCTATCCAACAGATTCAGCTCTCGAAACGGCAGAGGAAAGATGAACTGGATTTCCTGATTGGCTAGTCCCTCAGCCCAGTCCGTGATTAACTTCTGCACAGAGACAGTTTTTCCGATGCCAGCAACTCCTGTTGTCAGAACAATTCTGATAGGTGTGTCTCGTCCAGCTGAGGGTTTAAAGATGTTGTTGCATGTGATGGCTGTCTCTGGTCTTGCTGATTTCCTGGATGCTGTCTCAATCAGTCTCACCTCATGTTCTTTATTGACCTCTGCACTCTCACCCTCTGTGATGTAGACGT
Organism: Osmerus eperlanus; assembly: GCF_963692335.1. Taxonomy (NCBI): domain Eukaryota; kingdom Metazoa; phylum Chordata; class Actinopteri; order Osmeriformes; family Osmeridae; genus Osmerus; species Osmerus eperlanus. Next base: position 2,485,324 of record NC_085042.1, on the reverse strand, counting down.
CTGTGTAGATCTTATTAATAGTTGGGTTTCCTTGTTGAGCTATGCCCTCAAAGACAGTCTGAAACTTCTTCTTTAGTTTAGATTTGAGTTTACGTGAGAGTCTATGATGAGAAAGCTCTCCTGAATGACCAAACACAGATGTTATTCTTAACAGGGCTTTAGTTTGCAAGAGAAAGTTACTTAACAGATCAGAATAGTTTTTCCTATTCTAAATACGGCAGACATTGATGGCTTATACATAAACATTGATTTTCCATCATTGCACTTTGCCAGTTGAAAGTTACTCTGGTTCTCTTAACCTGTATCTTCATCATAAACCATCAGTCGGTCAACTAAGACGAAATATGGAGTCTCTTACTTTCCTCCAGAGTGTCAGCCAGCTCCTGCAGAGCTCCCTTTCTGGCACTGCTCTCCTGCTTCTGATATTCAGGGTCCTGTAATGGCATTTTTTGATATAGTTACTAAGAATGTATTTTTAATAGACTGAGGTTGTGTTTAAACAAATGGATGTTGCAGTTGGTCTTAAGGTATTTATGGTATTGGTTTATGATGCCTGATTGAGAAGCTAGGGGCACAGAGGTTGGGGGATGTTTGAGTTCTGTGGCCTAAAGGGAGATGGATAGATGGATTCAGCTAGCAGCCCTGACCTTTTGGCCAAGGAGATTGTGTCCTGTGTCCTGTTTGTGTTTCATTAAGGGTATCTTTACTGTCCTCATTTAGAGAAAGAGCCGTGACATCAAAAGACTTTGGTCACTTGACCTGGGGGGTTATATTGTCTTAACTGTCACTGAGCAGTGCTGACCAATCACAGAGTTCAGAAAAACCATTTGATCTAAAGTTTATATAAGGCAGGGTTTTGGGGTTGTTCGGTATCACTCTGGCGAACGACCTGTGGCTAGCACCTCCTTCGTTATGACTGATCACAAAGTACTTTGTTAAATCATGATCTGTATAAGCAAAATAAATTTATTGTAACCGCCATCTCTTGACTATTCAAATCTACACAGTGCCGCTAGAATTTTTCCATAGCACTTGGTGGCCAGTAGGGGGATCCTCGTTGGTCTACGGCGTTCAGCAGGCGGCTCCCCTCGGCGAATTGATCTTCCGGCAAAAAACCGCCTTTCCTTCCGCCATGCGTGAGACAGCAGGGCCAGGGGGGGCGCCCGTTGGACGTTTTGTGGCTGACGCGGGGTCTTCAAAAGAACCGGTGAGATATTCTTTTGGTTACTGTGTGATATTGAGTCGTCTAAATGTGTGTTTTTTAGGCTATTGTCAATAATTCGGTTAAGTAAGTAATTGGGCAGAGGTAAAACTGTCCTGTACGTGTAAAGTCGTACGAATTAATAAGGTAAGGTTGTTGAACCTATCTTTTACGTGAAAGTCGTAAAAAAAATGTCTGCAGAAGTGTGTCGACGGACACACATAGAGGTAGTGTTGTTGACGAACAAACACATAGAGGGAGATAAATTCACATGTTATATCGTGTTATGTGTCTTTTTGAGACCCTAAGGATTAGAATATGTTGGGTTAGTGATAGTTTGAGAAATTGTATTGGCATTGGTGCAGTTCTTATTTATTAACGGCCTAAACGTGATTCTAAGTCCCGAGAGAAAAGTATACTTGTGAGGAAATCAGCTGTGTGAGTGAGTGTTTACAAAGGGTTTGAGTCCCTGAAGGTGGAGAACAAAGAAAAGAAAAAGTTTAGGAAGTATAGGCCTGTGAAATTTCAAAGTAAAGGTTTTAAGTTTGCAACACGCGTGTTCATTTTTGTTTTATATGTTTTTTGAGGTTAAAAGAAGTATGAGTAACTAATGGTGTCTATTATTCAACCTATATACAAATTACAAAAATCAAAATTTTAATTACTTTTCGAAATTTTAATTATTTTTTCGGTTTGAATATTTGTAATTTAAGATTGTGCAGTTATTTTCATTGAAAGTTGGGAAGTCGGAATTTAATTGTTTTTAGAAAAGAAAAGGGGTAATTGTGTCTTTATTTTCCGTTGTTGGTTATCGTTTATGGATTGTAATTCTGAAAATGAATGGTCTGGAGACAGAATTGACCTGTCCAAACATCGATTACATGAAGCAAAAGTATGGTAACGATAGTTTATTGCAAATGCAAATATGGATTGATAAATGTGGATTTTCGAGTGTGGAGTCGTTTTGTTTTAAGGACCTTATTGTATTGCGAAATGGGTTCGTGGAGAGAAATAGATACACGATAATTTTTTTTTGAAGTGGAGAAAAGAATAGATTTTAGCCTGATTGGAGAGCTTTTTTTTCTGATTGGATGGAGATAGGTAGAGGGATAAAGAAATATTAGGACAGAATAGTGTGCGGAATTTTTCATCTATTTCCCCACAGATTCACGATTGAGATTTTCTGGCTGTTCCGCAAACAAATTTCGCCTCATCCGCAGCCAGGGGTGTTGCGGCAAGATGCGCGGGCGCATGAGGGTTTGCGGGAATGCGAGAACAGAATACGAAGAGGTCAGACATTTGCCATTTCTTCTGACAGCCGGTTATATCTAGGAAAAGTCAAGAAAGTAGGATCCTGGAATGTTTTTTATAGATTTGCTTTGGATTCCCGCAAAGATTGAAGCTTGTGCCTTGACTTGCAATTGCCATTGTGTTTCCAAGAAGGAAAGGTTAAAGTCCTCTCCGGAACAAAGGGTTTGAGTCCCTGTTGTGTTTGGAATAAGCGTGTTGTGGGCTATGGTCAAAGCTGAGGCAGAGCGTGTTGACATGCTGTTGAAAAAAACATGTAGGCCAACACGAATTGCTAGGTCAATCCAAACTGCGTGCTTTAATTGTGGGAATTTGAGCAAAATGTACGTGAATGTCCGGAGATGTGTCATCACTGTTGAAAGTTTTTTTTGGAAATTGTGAGCGAACTCTCGCAAAATCAGAGGGGTTCGTGTCCGGAAGTTGAGTTCCGAAATGGTGGCGTACAATGTTTATCGGTTGACACTGTTGGTAGAGGAGAGACGATTGTTTTACAACTCTGTGTTAACCGTTATATGTTTGATGTTAGACTTTACATCGGTCTGATTACCGCCAGAAGGCATTTGTTTTTGAAGACGGAGACATTCTGTTTAGAAAATGCTAATGTTAATTCTTTGACTGAATTCGCCACTTGAAAAGAGGCGCATGCGCTTGAGCCTAGCGGAAGTTGATTCTTTCAGTGAAGCTCATTCTGCGTGCAGTGCCCACACGTGAGTGCAAAAAAAAAAAAAACAAAAAAAAACAAATATCACTCATTTTATTGAGAATTTGACGTTGAATTGTGAAGTATATTGGTTGGGAAAACAGATGTGTGTTTCTGTTTCTTTGTCGAACTTAAGAAAATATTGTGAGTTGCCATACTCTTGATTTGGAAATTATGTACAGACCGATTTTCTATATTATGAGCTTGATTCGTTGTTGAATAACGCGCTGGAAATTTAGTGTTTGGGTAGGATAATTGGTAAAAGGCCAGTTTTGGCAATAAAAGCGGTATTCATTTGAAGAATTACAATCCCGGGGTTATTGAAACTTTTATAGAAAGTTGTGTGTTCAAACGGAAATGTTATGTTGTTTAAGGAATATTTTGTTTATGTCTGGAAATGTTCGATGGTTTTTAATTAATTTTGTGGAAGTTCACAGATGTTACTGTTGTTTAAAGAAATATGTAAAGGGTTATGAAGAAGTGATTAGAAAGATTGAGCCAGTCCGAGGGACTGAAGTGTATACAAGGGGAATTAGTTCGAGTGACCGAATTGCGATTGTTGTCAAGGGCAAAGGTACTACATATGTGTGTTTATTGCTGCTGAGATGATTTGTTGAAATGTGTTGGGTTTGGTGGTATTCATATTTACCTATTTAAATGGACTTGAAGTTGAAGCTTTGTCCAACCAGAATGCTAATACATGGGTAAACTGTCGTCCTCTGACGAGTGATATTAGGTGCATATGTAGATTTCGGAGCCTAATTTTTATGTTGAAATTAAAATGGTACTAATGGTTGATACACTTGAAAAGATAATCCAGGCTGTGACTGTTGGTTAATGGCTAATGGTGAAAACGTGGAGGAAGTGCATTTTGTTCTGTCCTGAGACAAAGGAGAGTCCAGGAAGTTGAATTTGCAACTATGGCAACGACATTGGCTAACAAACTAACAGACCGACAGGCGGGTACAGGCTAGTAAAGGAATTGCAGCTTGATATTTGAGATCCAGGATGAGTAACCGCATGACGCATGCGCAGATGGAAGTTGAGAAATTTACAAAGACGCAAATTTAGAGAAATAGATACATTTGGAGCGAATTTTTCATATTAATTTGGTTACTTTTGAAATATGTTACGTGATGAGTATTTTGAGACATTTGCTAACAAGGTTTTTGTTTGTTTGAGGACATTTTAAATGAGTTTCAGAAATTCAGAGGAAAGGTGGGGGCTACAAAAAAAAAGTCCCGTTACGATGAGTTTTACAAAGGTGATCCCAGAGGGTGTAATTCTGCATACTTATGTGAGTATTAATGGTGAAAGATGTGTCCGTTTAGATGAATTCGAAGTTTGGTGGTTTACAAATGTATGATTTAACATTTGTTCTAAATCCTAGCCAAACAGGGAGGTAGGAGCCTTTCAGACCAGAACTTGTATTTACGAGCGGAAAATCTGTGGTGTGTGATGGTATCCATAAAAATGCAGAAATTAGACCCTGGTTCATAAATTAGTTCTAATTGGATTGGAAAAGTTATACTTTAGCAAAATTAAGTGAATAGCTGGTAAACGCCAACCATCTGTGTTGTTTAAAAGAAATGAAAAAAGGTTGAGAGTTTTTGCTTTGTTCCAGAGCGCGCTGTTTGATGTGAGTTTGAAATGCGCGATTGTTTATTTGAGTTGATTCACTAACAAAGAGTAATTGAGATAGCTGGTAAATATAGGAATATTCAAAGGTGTATACATTACATGCTTTGATAAAACTTTTGAGGTGTTAAAGAATAAGGTTTTGTTTTACGGGTTTATGTTAAATTGTGAATTTAAAGGTTTAAAAGAAAAAGGGAGAGTTTATATTTTCTTTTGTCTTAAGGGCATGGTACAATGTTTTGGGATAAACAGTTAGGCTGTGATGAGGTTGTATCATTATGGTATTGGTTCATAAAGAGGGTTATGATAATTTGGTTTTGAAATAATTTGGGAAGACTCATTAAGTCTGATAAATTGTGGTGTGATGGTTGTGCTAAGTAGCTTGTTCTGGACTGCAGCCAAAGCAAGTTATGAAGTTCTACCTATCTAACCTATATAGTAATATAGATGGGGTATAAGTTTGGTTAATGGTTACATTAAGAACATTTTATGGTCTATGTTTTATTTTGGAATCATACAGATTAAATTCTGGTTTAGGGTAGTGAGGCTAGTTTTCTACATGTCTTGGAAAAAGAGAGAGTTGATTTGGTGAATTTAAATACAGGGAAAAATTAAAAGGGAATCTGAAATTTAAAGGTATTCATTTGAACTGTTCCTAAAGGTTTTTTTGAAGAAAAGATAATAAGAGACTAAAAGTTGAGGTTATTCGTAATTTGGCTGTTTTCTAAAATAGTTTTATTTTATACAAATTGGTTCAAAAGTAGTTTGCTTCAGTGTAAGCTTGTTAATTCATAAAAGGGAAAAGAGTTAAAATATGTACTGATAGTTAAATACGTCATTGGTGTTACATATGATTTTGGGAAAGGTATGGAAACAGGAAGTTTCTTAGTTTGATCTGGGACACAACTTGCTGTATGCAAATGTGGAATTCACTCTAACAATTATGATTATTCCACAGGGAAAATGCTAGTGCTGATACTAGCTGGAGCAGTTTCTAGATTGCCTGAATGCATTGATGAACTAACTAGAATATGTTTTTGATGTTGATATGTTTACAGGAAGTGATGAGATGATGTTGCTATGTCCGGATGAGCCTAACTTGACAAATTTGGGCTTACAGGACTCTTTTGAGGAAAATTGTTGTGTGACCTTGATACAACATTTGTTACAGATTCTTTAAGGGAAGCGCAGGCTTCTTAGAGAGGAAGAGGTGACGTTTAGGAATTTATGACTGACTGATGACTGACTGATCCAAACAGAGTGACTATGGGGGTTTTATCGTTTTATGAATTTAGCTTCAGTAGTTTGGATTTGTGATAGGATTGTGAGGGTTTGATATGATATTGCTGAGTTGAAAATATTGGACTGTATTTAACCCAGAGTGAGAATTTTGTTTTGTTTGAGTATATTTGATAAGAATTACAGAATACAGCGGACAGATGGAGAAAGGAATGGTGGAATGGAGATTCGAACTTGGACTAATCCACAAGAAAATGCGTTTTGGAAAAAGGAAGGATATGAGAATAAAAAATGGAGGTTGTATGGTCTGCATAAAACATTTATCTTGAGATTTTGCTAAGTTAACACATGGAAAGATCATGCCTCTACAGTTTGTGTGATATCAAGAAGAATGCGTTATTTTAGCATACAAGAGGATTTGTAATGGATGCATAGACATTTTGTCAGTTATTCATATGTGGGATAAGTATTATGAGAAAAGGAATTTAAACATGATAAGCTTCACAGTTAAGGTTAGAGAAACCATTTGGGTATTGATAGATGGATTTTGTAGAGTTCAATTTTTGGAGAAGTGATACAAGAAGTCAGTTACCTTTAACTGACCTCTGTGAGAATGTGCTTGTTTATCACCGTGCAACCTTTTTGGAGTCTATTTTGTGTGAGATTCACAGGCAGGTGAAGGAGACTATTCCTATGACTGGACCGCTGCATGATTTGATACCAGATGACTGGATCTTGGTGAAGGACCTGAAACGCCTGGAGGAATCCAAGGTGGACGGGGCCATACCAGATTCTCCTGACGACCAATTCGGCGGTTAAGATCGAGGGGAGAGCAACGTGGATACACGCTAACCATTGCTTGCACCTTGTCTGGAGACGGAAGCAGAGGATACGCGTTCTGCGTAGTACCAAGGAATTTCCGAGCTGTGCGCAAAGTGCAGTGTTGTTGAAAGTTGCCCTGAGCAATTTGATCGTCGTTTGCAATCGATTCGACTAGACTACACCGCCTGACAGAAGTTTGCCTACATCCAACTGAAGATGGCATCCGTTCCGACAACCTGGACTTTGTGGTGTACGGGGTACAATGGGTTTTGTCTTGAGACTAGCATTTCTTATGTTAATGTTTGAATTATTTTTCTTAATTAACTGTTTGGGTTTATGGAATTGTAAAAAAAAAAAAATATATATTTTGGAATTGTCATGGAAATTTTGGAATACAGTTATAATGTGTGTGTTTCATATATGAGGAATGTGTTTTAACGGAAGTCTAAAGTTGATTAAGAGTCAACTACATTTGGTAGAGATGCCATTTGCAGTTTTATAACTAGGAGACGGGAAGTCTGGGTGACCTGAGAGAGTTCTTGTCACCTGGGGAGGAAGAGACAGTTGGTCTGGAGACAAATGTGGATTCAACTGTATTGTTATTGTGATCTGCTGCTCTGACCCTTCCTGTAGACTTGTTTGAAGTGGCCCACACAAAGGACAGTTGACCATTTGACTGGTGAACCCCTGTGGTTTTACTATCTACTGGTTTGGGGAGAGAGGCCACAATAAAGAACCGTGGGAACTTGATATGAAGTCACTGTCACTGAGCAGTGCTGACCAATCACAGAGTTCAGAATAACCATTTGATCTAAAGTTTATATAAGGCAGGGTTTTGGGGTTGTTCTGGATCACTCTGGCGAACGACCTGTGGCTAGCACCTCCTTCGTTATGACTGATCACAAAGTACTTTGTTAAATCATGATCTGTATAAGCAAAATAAATTTATTGTAACCGCCATCTCTTGACTATTCAAATCTGCACAGTGCCGCTGGAATTTCTTCCATATCACTCCTCAAGCACCTGAAACAGGGAGGGAAGATATCAGAGGAACCAGGAACAGTAGTACAATCGGAACTAGAGAGGGTACAATTTCTGGGGAAATTGTAGGGTGTGCTTGCTTGCGTCGGTTGCACAGGGGTCCGTTTTTGAATGAAATTTTTACAACTGATTTCTGTATATTTTATATGAAAATGCATACTTAATATTTATAAAGATTAAATAGATTTAAAAGCATTTTTTTTTTGCTGCTCATTTACAACTGAAAATACGAGTGAAGTGTAGAATGAAATAGATGTCTTCTCATTTCCCCTGCAAGAGGCAGTCTCATCGTTGAATCAAAACGAATACATTTGGCAGACCGGTGTAAAAATGGACCTAATCTCTATGACTTAAACGTCATTTTAAGTTTTTCCCTTCTCGTGATATTTTCAGGCATGTAGCCTACTCATTGCATTCATTCATTAATAAAGAACCCCCTTTGAAGATTATTCTACGATGTTACCCGGTGTTGTGTCCCTACTGATTTCCGAACTAACTGGTTTCCCAGCGGTGCGTGCACCTATCAGTCTGCCTCTATCACCAGATTTGTCACAAATTTACAAACATATTACTGGCTATTTTCAAGTCGAAACTGTCGTGGAAGTTTTTGAGAGAATCAATCGTTTAAGCTGAAGTCGGGTGAAGTACAGAGTTCATGTTTATTTGACGTAGATTTGAACATAATAACGTTATCAACATAACATCATCGACACACAAACATAAGACAATAACACAAAGACAATTCTATACAGCTCCATCTAGCATTCTAGAATGGAACCGGGAGAATCCAGCCCACCAGCACTACCCAGCTGATGGCCCTGAACCCCCCAGAAAATTCTTCAACAGACCATTTTATAGATACGACAGTTCTCAAAAGTCATTGGTCCATCCTACAGACATGCAGCTATACCAAATCTCTTCTGTCATTGGTTAAATCCTTAGAACAATACAGTTGAATCCACATTGTCTTCAGACCAACTGTCTCTTCCCCCCACGTGACAAGAACTCTCTCAGGTCACCCAGACTTCCCGTCTCTTAGACTTCACGTCTCCTAGTTAGGTGTCATAAAACTGCAAATGGCATCTCTACCAAATGGAGTTGAATCAACATTCATTGTATCAAGCTTCTTAACCAACTGTAAACTTCTCCTAAAACACATTCATTGTACATTGGCCCAAAATTTCTTTCACAGATCTCATATTTGCTGCGGCGAATATGAAAGTATAAGCTGCGTACGCACTACATTACCATTAACGACAAAATAAATGGAGACAAAATAAAATATTTGCAGGCTCGCATGAAGTGGGATTCGATCGCACTAGAGCAAAACACATAATACACCCAAGGCCATTGCTTTACACCACAAGCTATTTTAGCTCATGGAAATTATTCAAATCAGTTACGTTCTTAGTAACCACCCTGGCCTTCAGGTAACATCTTGATTTGGCTTCTTCTGGAACAACTGGTTACCATAGACACTACCCGAATGTAGGCTACTAATCACGTATTTGGGGTTCGTTCCGAGGCAATAGCCGTATTTACCCCGACATCAAAGTTCCTTCTGACACCACATATTAAAAATTCATACTAAGGTCGCTGCTATCCCAGACAATACGATCAAAATACGCGTAACACAACATGGAAACATTCGTTTCCTATGCGATTTCGTGTAGCCTATGGCTGAGTGTTTCTTCGCTATATCTTTTGAAATCAATTCATTTCATAATTTTATATTCTGAACAAATGTAATGATTACTACATTACAGCCATTCACGCCATAATAAATGGAAGCTAAGAAAATAAAAGATTCAAGTGGGATTCGATCCCACGAGCAAAAACACATCCATCGTTGCAATCCCTTGCATTACATCGCAAGCTACTGAAGCACATGGGTATGGAAGGAATTTAGTCACGAATTTATTAACTACGTTGGCCTTCAGGCAACACGTTGTTTTGGTTCTTCTGAATAAACTAGTTACCGTAGACACTACCCGAATGTAGGCTACTCATCACGTATTTGGAGTAGCCTGTATATGTAGTAATATTCTACCCGCAACACAGTACTGAAGGTGTCGAATTTATTTGTGACCAGCGTCCAGGAAATTTTGTGAGGTTTCTATGATACATACATTTGTATTTTATGTCAAACAAACACACAACACTCATGTAATGCCATCATATTGTCTTTATTATGTGAAGCACTACACATGTTTGTATGAAGTACTATAAACAATTATTACATCTCTAGACTACTGCTGTGTTCGTCTTGGTAGCGATTGCGTTGGTTGAATTGGATTTAACGTTCCGTTGTACGGTTTAGGCTGAAATTAATTATTTTCATGAACAGATTGACAACGTTTAGGCTGTGGCAATGAAGTTCAGGTTAGTAGTTAGATAGACATTTGATTTAAGTAAGGGGAGTGCCGAACATGTTCTGTCGCCGTTTGACTTCCTACAGCTGTGTAGATGTTTTTGTAGTGTCTTGCGTAGGCTACAGCGTTGCAGTGAGCAACACTGGTTTGAAACCACAGGTAATGATCATTTCACCCACAAATCGTTTACTTGTAATGTAATGTCATAATAAATCCTACAACGAAAATGTATTTGTGAGGAATGTTTATTTTAAAGATTGAAAACAGATGCATCATAGACCACTGTAGTATGTGTTGCCCGGGCAACACAGGCTAATGTCATGATGCTAATGCTTCAGTGAAATAGTAGACTACCGTTTCCAAAAGTAGATGTGGGCCTACTTCCTTAATAATATCAGCTAATATTGTACATTACATTTCGTAATTGTGTTTCACATCACAAAGTAAAATGAGTAAATAGTTATCACCCTGGCCTCTTTGCTTGTGGCGTTCCTGCAGCTGCCTTGCAGTAAAGCTATAGTTAGCCTAGCTATCCCCCAAGTTAACAGATGTGAAACGAATGTTCAGCTACAGGTAGTCACGCGTGTTTTCGTGACGTTAGTGACGTTAGTAACGTCAGTGACTGTGGCTAGCAAATTAGCCACCGTTAGCTTCCCTTTTCACCACAAAAACGCAATTTCTACTTAAACCATGCAACGGAACGTAAATAAAAATACAACCAACGCAATCGCTACCAAGACGAACCTTTTGACACCGCCGTTGTGTATGTAGTCCAAATATTGACTGATCCTTAGGGGGGCGAAAATAAATAATAAATAAATATATATGTGAGAGAACAAAGGTTGTGCTCTCGCCGAAGGCTTGAGCACACCCAATTATGTCTTGTTTGTACTTTAAATTAACACAAAACTCACTGTGAATATAGAAGACAAGTCGTCATGGTGACTCTGGTCTGACTTCTGTTGATCTCTGTGGACAAGACATGACAACACATGAACCACATGGGCTAAATATCTACGACTAAAACACTGAACTGTCTCCATTTCTGCATACACACAGACACACTGTTTAAGAGTGATACAGAGTAAACTATCTTCTGTACCAATAGATGGCGCTGATTCATTCCTTTCCATGAGGGGGTTTCCTGTTTACTAGCTGTCTGAGTGATCAATAATTTCCTTAAACCATACGTTTGACAAATTAAATGGCACTCCTTTAAATGTTGCAGCTGAAGATGTGTTGGGCATCAGAATCTGTTGAGGTATTTAGGTGCTTTTAGATGCACGTGGACTCTGATCATGTGTTTCATGGCCAGATGGTTTAGTGTTATTGTCTGATGAATGAAATGCAGGACAGGTGATGACTTTAGACCCTCTCCGTGTTTGAGCCGATCTGCAGATTGTTATGTGTTTTGTCTAATGTTTGTGTGTTAAAGATGGTTGTTTCTGTGTTCAATTGTTTGTTTGTTAATAAATATGTATGGAGAGACATATACCATTTATTACAACTGATTCTCAGAATTTCCACCACAGTGTGTTTCAACCAGACACTGAAGAATGACATCAGGGTCCACCTCACACTGGGCTGCATGCTTGCTAGCAGCCTGCTTTAGACACTGCAGCACTCCTCCACCCAGGAGTTTAAGACCTTCTGGTCTCAAGCAGTCTAAGTGGGCTGAGCCCCGCCCGGTCTGTGCTCATACCAGGCCTGGTACCTGCAGGGCTTTGACTCTCATGCTGTCTGTGTGTGTGTGTGTGTGTGTGCATGGAGGTTATGACTAGGGTGACCAAACATCTGTGCATGTGCGTGTGTGTGTGAATGTTTGTGTAGGGAGAGGGAGGTTATGTTTGTCACTGATCTCTTTTTATTGCATGCAAAGCTATTATACAAAAACTCAGTATTGACATTATATGTCAAGTATTTTTAAATGGAGAAGTTATAACTACCTGGGCTGCGTTTCCCGATAACGATGGATCGTAGCAACGATCGAGCAAAATAATGAAACCATCGATATTTCTTATGTGCTTTTCCCAAACATGCTCGTAAGGAGTAGGCTAATCTATGCGCTTTCAAGAGCTACGAATTTTCAAGAGACACTTTAGCTACGGTGTCTTTGGGAACGGCCCGTAAAACTAAGATTCGTCGTACGCTGGATTCTACAATCAACTTAGGCTTACAACACTTTCGGGAAACGCAGCCCTGGTTAGTTTAGGACTGGTTTAACTGAAGGCTTCCACTAGGAGGAGACGTCTGTGTTCTAAGCTCACATTCAGGTTAGCTGAACTAGTTAGAGCTGGTGTTTGTGTCTACAGGAGAGTATCTCTCCAGGAGCAGAGTTGGAGTGTAAACCTACAGGATGGTATCTCTCAATAGCAGGGTTGGAAAATAAACCTACAGGATGGTATCTCTCAAGGACCAAGGTTGGAATATAAACCTACAGGATGGTATCTCTCCAGGAGCAGGGCTGTGACAAATATATGTAAAGCAACATTGTTTTGGTGATGTGGGCCTCACAAAAACACAGATGTGTGCTCCAGTTATGACCCTGCCCAAGTTATGACCCTGCTCCAGTTATGACCCTGCCCCAGTTATGACCCTGCCCCAGTTATGACCCTGCCCAAGTTATGACCCTGCTCTAGTCTAACCCTAACCCTAGTTCTGCCACCAGAGTCAAGAGTTTAGTCCTCCCCTCTACCAACAACTGTACTACAAGACTGTCTTCATAATCACACCTCCTAGCCCACACTACCTGAGGAACGGTCTCTGGCTTGTTGTTTGTTGAGATTTTGACTTTTGTGAAGACTGAATAAACTTTTCAAACTCTGCTGAGATTCCTGACCAGTTTTTGTACTTGGAATTTGGAGAAAACTTGAATAAAAATACACATCAGCAGGTTGTGCTCTGACATGAATAAGAAATGCTGCATTGATTCATATGGGCCCAAATACATTTAAACACTATCATTATAATCACAAATAAATTATAGGACAAATATATTATAATATAGGAATGCTGAGTCCCAGTAGAGACAGCTTCTTCACACCATGTCACCTTCATCACATAACATTGAACACCAGCAGAGGTCAGTACATACCCTTCCTCATTAGAAGGTCTTCCTCCATCACTGAACATGATAGGTTCATTCATAGAACTGTCACTCTTCATGGACACACAGCTGGGTACAGGTGAGGCTGGTCTCTGCTGTCTCATCCTGTCAACAAAAACAACAAAGTGTCTTACAAACATAAATCACTAAAGTAGACACCACAGATAAATCCTTACTTACTGCCAATATGTGTTGCTAAAACGATCTTTCCAGACTCTGTATCTCTCACAGTGAACCTTTACCACATGGTCTGTAAGTTACCCATTCTGTAGTGTACTTGTTTACTCAAAATCACCTTCAGTACCATAACAAACTAAATATTGACAAACATCTATTACCATTAAAAACATTAAAATCTGACATTCCCTCCTGGATCTTCAAATAAATGAGAGTCAGACAGGCAGGGATATGATGAGGGATACTTTAGTATCTACAGTCAGCAGCTCTAACCCTGTGTTTTAGTAGGGATGTGATGAGGGATACTTTAGTATCTACAGTCAGCAGCTCTAACCCTGTGTTTTAGTAGGGATGTGATGAGGGATACTTTAGTATCTACAGTCAGAAGCTCTAACTCTGTGTTTTAGTAGAGATGTGATGAGGGATACTTTAGTATCTACAGTCAGCAGCTCTGACCCTGTGTTTTAGTAGGGATGTGATGAGGGATACTTTAGTATCTACAGTCAGCAGCTCTAACCCTGTGTTTTAGTAGAGATGTGATGAGGGATACTTTAGTATCTACAGTCAGCAGCTCTAACCCTGTGTTTTAGTAGGGATGTGATGAGGGATACTTTAGTATCTACAGTCAGAAGCTCTAACTCTGTGTTTTAGTAGAGATGTGATGAGGGATACTTTAGTATCTACAGTCAGCAGCTCTGACCCTGTGTTTTAGTAGGGATGTGATGAGGGATACTTTAGTATCTACAGTCAGCAGCTCTAACCCTGTGTTTTAGTAGAGATGTGATGAGGGATACTTTAGTATCTACAGTCAGCAGCTCTAACCCTGTGTTTTAGTAGGGATGTGATGAGGGATACTTTAGTATCTACAGTCAGCAGCTCGAACCCTGTGTTTTAGTAGAGATGTGATGAGGGATACTTTAGTATCTACAGTCAGCAGCTCTAACCCTGTGTTTTAGTAGGGATGTGATGAGGGATACTTTAGTATCTACAGTCAGCAGCTCTAACCCTGTGTTTTAGTAGGGATGTGATGAGGGATACTTTAGTATCTACAGTCAGCAGCTCTAACCCTGTGTTTTAGTAGAAATGTGATGAGGGATACTTTAGTATCTACAGTCAGCAGCTCTAACCCTGTGTTTTAGTAGGGATGTGATGAGGGATACTTTAGTATCTACAGTCAGCAGCTCTAACCCTGTGTTTTAGTAGAGATGTGATGAGGGATACTTTAGTATCTACAGTCAGCAGCTCTAACCCTGTGTTTTAGTAGAGATGTGATGAGGGATACTTTAGTATCTACAGTCAGCAGCTCTAACCCTGTGTTTTAGTAGGGATGTGGTGAGGGATACTTTAGTATCTACAGTCAGCAGCTCTAACCCTGTGTTTTAGTAGGGATGTGGTGAGGGATACTTTAGTATCTACAGTCAGCAGCTCTAACCCTGTGTTTTAGTAGGGATGTGATGAGGGATACTTTAGTATCTACAGTCAGCAGCTCTGACCCTGTGTTTTAGTAGGGATGTGATGAGGGATACTTTAGTATCTACAGTCAGCAGCTCTAACCCTGTGTTTTAGTAGAAATGTGATGAGGGATACTTTAGTATCTACAGTCAGCAGCTCTAACCCTGTGTTTTAGTAGGGATGTGGTGAGGGATACTTTAGTATCTACAGTCAGCAGCTCTAACCCTGTGTTTTAGTAGGGATGTGATGAGGGATACTTTAGTATCTACAGTCAGCAGCTCGAACCCTGTGTTTTAGTAGAGATGTGATGAGGGATACTTTAGTATCTACAGTCAGCAGCTCTAACCCTGTGTTTTAGTAGAGATGTGATGAGGGATACTTTAGTATCTACAGTCAGCAGCTCTAACCCTGTGTTTTAGTAGGGATGTGATGAGGGATACTTTAGTATCTACAGTCAGCAGCTCTAACCCTGTGTTTTAGTAGGGATGTGATGAGGGATACTTTAGTATCTACAGTCAGCAGCTCTAACCCTGTGTTTTAGTAGGGATGTTCCTTAGGCTTTCACTTCTAAAAACTTTTAAATTACAAATATTTCTTAGTTTGTTAATACATTTTTATTGGAGAGAAATAAAAAATGTTTTTATAATTGATTCTCAGAATTTCAAACAGACACTGAAGAATGACATCAGGGTCCACCTCACACAGGGCTGCATGTTTGCTAGCAGCCTGCTTTAGACACTCCTCCACCCAGGAGTTTAAGACCTTCTGGTCTCAAGCAGTCTAAGTGGGCTGAGCCCCGCCCGGTCTGTGCTCATACCAGGCCTGGTACCTGCAGGGCTTTGACTCTCATGCTGTCTGTCTGTGTGTGTGTGTGTGCATGGAGGTTATGACTAGGAGGACCTGTGTATGTTTATGTGTGTGTGTGTGTGTGTAGGGAGGGGGAGGTTATGTTGTCACTGATCTATCTTTTATTTTATGTTAAGCTATTATACAAAAACTCTGTATTGACATTATACTGTAAGTATTTTAAAATTGAGAGGTTGTAACCAGGGGCGGACTGGGGGAAAAAAGTGGCCCGGGAGTTACTGGAAAACCGTCAGGGGCGTCAGGTGGCTGAGCGGTGAGGGAAGCGGTCTAGTAATCTGAACGTTGCCAGTTCGATTCCTGGCCGTGACAAATGACGTTGTGTCCTTGGGCAAGGCACTTCACCCTACATGTAAATGTAAAACCGGCCCACTCACTCAGTACACGGCGCGCGGCCAACTCAGTACACGGCGTGCGGCCCACTCACTCAGTACACGGCGCGTGGCCCACTTAGCGCGCGGCCCACTCAGTACACGGCACTCAATGCATCGCACGTATCAACCAGTCATTGGCCTACTTGGACTCATTATTTTGGATGATTCCAAAGAAATTACATCATATATGTTTGATTTCTTACATTGAACTTCCGAAGTCCATAAGAACACATTTCAGAAGGCACCATGAGTGTTAAATACAGATTGCGAGAAGTATAAAACTCCGTCAGCGATAGACTACTTAAGGTCTTAGAGCAATTTATACGTGTTCAAGCTGTGTATTATGGAAAATAGTTGGAGGTGCCGGCGATGTCAGAGGGGGGGCCGGTTGGTGATGGAAGTGGGCCGGTATTTTGGACCATCCCAACCCCGTCGGCCCACCGGGGTTCTCCCGGTATCCCCGATGGCCAGACCGCCCCTGGTTGTAACTATCTAACACACTCACAGGCTTATCCTGGAGGTCCCTCGAGTCTCTACTGAATTAGAGAGAGCAGCTTTGAGTTATTGTTCTGCAAAGATAAAGAATGACCAAATGGTAACCATGCATAATTGTATTTTGTCTGGGGAAGTTGCAGTGTTGTGCAGTCTTTTTTTGCCAGTTTGTTGTGGTTGTGTTGTGATTGTGTCTCTGTTAATGTCAGTCCAACATTAAAGCAGCACAGTGGACTGGTAGGTTGTGGTCCTGTCTCTCACTGATCAAACACAACAAGGAGGTCAAAGGGGTTGATGTGCCTGATGGTGGTCTAGAGGTTAAACCATTGATGACTAAAAAGAAGACTTACGGTACACCACTTCAACATGTTAATGACATCATGTTAAATAACAGCTAGCTGTCACTGTGTACCTCTACCACATGGTCTGAACATCAGCCAGGCTATGAGCTGTAAGCTTTGTTCAGTAGTATCTAGTGATTAAATTATACTTCCAAATATTGATCACCTTAACATTAAAAACCAGTAGAGGTCAGTACATACCCTTCTTCATTAGAAGGTCCTCCTCCATCACTGAACATGAAAGGTAGTTCCATGGACCTGTCACTCTTCATGGACACACAGCTGGGTACAGGTGAGGCTGGTCTCTCCTGCTGGATTGGGCTTCAACACAACAGAGACAGACCTTCAGTCTCATTTATTCTGACTAATGATGATGTCATGATATCACTGCTGAGCTCTGAGATGGAGAACAGTCATGAACAGTTATGGATTCTCATCTTACCTCTTAGCTTTGGTGTCCATGTCATGTTCCCTAGGGGGACTCATTTTAGAGAGAGTGCCCCCTCCTCTCTCTCAAAGACAGAACTTCCTTTCTCAGGGTTAGATTAGAAGGATTTTGAAGCCAGACCTGAAGAGCTGTAAACAAAAAAACAACCCTATCAGACTGTTACCTCAAGAGAGGAAGCACAACTTACTTTATACCCTTATTTAGAACACACCTCTATGATGTAAACAACTCAGTTAAAACGTATTCAGTACCTCAGTCATTTACCTCATACTGACATAAGACAACAGAAGACAACAGAGAAGACAACAAGCTCCACTCCATCATACTGCACCATCAGCTGTACTGAGCACTACCTCACTTCCTCTTACAACAAGCTCCACTCCATCATACTGCACCATCAGCTGTACTGAGCACTACCTCACTTCCTCTTACAACAAGCTCCACTCCATCATACTGCACCATCAGCTGGACTGAGCACTACCTCACTTCCTCTTACAACAAGCTCCACTCAATCATACTGCACCATCAGCTGTACTGAGCACTACCTCACTTCCTCTTACAACAAGCTCCACTCCATCACACTGCACCATCAGCTGTACTGAGCACTACCTCACTTCCTCTTACAACAAGCTCCACTCCATCATACTGCACCATCAGCTGTACTGAGCACTACCTCACTTCCTCTTACAACAAGCTCCACTCCATCATACTGCACCATCAGCTGTACTGAGCACTACCTCACTTCTTCTTAGAAAACCTTGATGGATCAGTAACCTATGACGTGTGTCTGTGTGGAGGTAAGATTATCTATGTTTATGTAGTTTACAGGATTAGAACAATGTTATTGTAATTACGGTATTTAGAATAACTTGATAAATGACCAACAACAGCATGGCTGGTTGATTAAGTGAAACAATGAACGTTTTTTAGATCATAGTTGGATTTTTTTTCACTTGGTACTGAAGGTCGGCCATAAGACTGAGCAAAATTGTATTTTACTTCCTCTTAGAAAACTCTAGTTGGGTGTGCTCAAGCCTTCGGCGAGAGCACAACCTTTGTTCTCTCACATATATATTATTGGGTGTGCTCAAGCCTTCGGCGAGAGCACAACCTTTGTTCTCTCACATATATATTATTATTATTATTATTTTTATTTCTTTTTGCCCCCCTAAAACTCAGTCAATATTTGGCCTACATAGACAACGTAGGTGTCAAAAGTTTCGTCTTGGTAGCGATTGAGTTGCTTCTATTGGAATTTACGTTCCGTTGTATGGTTTAAGTGGAAAATAAGTTTTTGTGGCGAAAAGTGAAGCTAACGGTGGCTAATTTGCTAGCCACAGTCACTGACGTTACTAACGTCACTACGTCACTAACGTCACGAAAACACGCGTGACTACCTTTGGCAGAACATTCGTTTCGCATCTGTTAACTTGGGAGATAGCTAGGCTAACTATAGCTTTACTGGAAGGCAGCTGCAGAAACGCCACAAGCAAAGAGGCCAGGGTGATAACTATTTATTACTTTGTGATATGACACACAATTGTGATGTGTAATGTACACTATAAGCTGATATTATTAAGGAAGTACATCTACTTTCGGAAACAGTAGTCTACTATTTCACTGACGTATTAGCATCATGACATTAGCCTGTGTTGCCCGGGCAACACATACTACAGTAGTCTATGATGTAGCGTTATCTGTTTTCAATCGTTAAAATAAACATTCCTCACATATATATTTTCGTTGTAGGATTTATTCTGACATTAGTAAACGATTTGTTGGTGAAATTACCATTACCTGTGGTTTCAAACCAGTGTTGCTCACTGCAACGCTGTAGCCTACGCGAGACACACTACAAAAACATCTACAGTACACAGCTGTTTAGGAAATCAAACGGCGACAGAACATGTTCGGCACTCCCCTTACTTAAATCAAAAGTCTCTGACCACTAACCTGAACTTCATTGCCACAGCCTAAACTTTGTCAATCTGTTCATGAAAATAATTAATTTCAGCCTAAACCTTACAACGGAACGTTAAATCGAATTCAACCAACGCAATCGCTACCAAGACGAACACAGTCGTCTAGTACTGTACCGTAGTAGAATTTACCGGGGCAGCTTCTCCACACAGGGCTATATCGCATTTTGCGTTGTTACTGACAATGATCGCTACCAGTGAGCTTTTTATGAATGAGCGATTTTCCACTAAATAAATGTCAAGCTTATTTATGTTTTTGAGGGCATTTTTTCAGTTAGCAGATGGTAATGTTTGAATCGCGATTCCATCTTCTACTGCCGGTAACGTCGTAGAATAATCTTCAAAGGGGGTTCTTTATTCATGAATGAATGCAATATGAGTAGGCTAAATGCCTGAAAATATCATGAGAAGGGAAAACTTAAAAGGACGTTTAAGTCATAGAGATTAGGTCAATTTTTACACCGGTCTGCCAAATGTATTCGTTGATTCAGCTATGAGGCTGCCTCTTGCAGGGGAAATGAGAAGACATCATATTTCATTCTACACTTAACTCGTATTTTGAGTTGTAAATGAGCAGCAAAAAAAAGATGCTTTTAAATCTATGTAATCTTTATAAATAATAAGTAGGCCCTATGCATTTTTAGATAAAATATACAGAAATATCAGTTGTAAAAAGGTCATTAAAAAACGGACCCCTGTGCAACCGACGCAAGCAAGCACACCCTACAATTTCCCCAGAAATTGTACCCTCTCTAGTTGGGTGTGCTTTGCCTTCGGCAAGGGCACAACCTTTGTTCTCTCACATATATATTATTGGGTGTGCTTTGCCTTCGGCAAGGGCACAACCTTTGTTCTCTCACATATATATTATTATTTGGGTGTGCTTTGCCTTCGGCAAGGGCACAACCTTTGTTCTCTCACATATATATTATTATTTGTATTATTCTTTTTGCCCCCCTAACGTTACTAACGTCACTACGTCACTAACGTCACGAAAACTCGCGTAACTACCTCTAGCAGAACATTAGTTTAGCAGCTTGTTAACTTCTGGGAGATAGCTAAGCTAACTACTTTACTGCAAGGCAGCTGCAGAAACGCCACAAGCAAAGAGGCCAGGGTGATAACTATTTACTAATTTTACTTTGTGATATGACACACAATTGTGATGTGTAATGTACAATATAAGCTGATATTATTAAGGAAGTACATCTACTTTCGGAAACAGTAGTTTACTATTTCACTTAAGTATTAGCATCATGACATTAGCCTCTGTTGCCCGGGCAACACATAACAGTGGTCTATGATGCATCTGTTTTCAATCGTTAAAATAAACATTCCTCACAAATACGTTTTTGTTGTAGGATTTATTATGACATTAGATTACAAGTAAACGATTTGTGGGTGAAATTATCATTACCTGTCGTTTCAAACCAGTGTAGCTCACTGCAACGCTGTAGCCTACGCGAGACACTACAAAAACATCTACACAGCTGTTTAGAAAGTCAAACGGCAACAGAACATGTTCGGCACTCCCCTTACTTAAATCAAAAGTCTATCTAACTACTAACCTGAACTTCATTGCCACAGCCTTAACGTTGTCCATCTGTTCATGAAAATAATTAAATTCAGCCTAAACCGTACAACGGAACGTTAAATCCAATTCAACCAACGCAATCGCTACCAAGACGAACACAGCAGTAGTCTAGTACTGTACTGTAGTAGTACAATTTACCGGGGCAGCTTCTCCACACAGGGCTATATCGCACTTGGCGTTGTTACTGACAATGATCGCTACCAGTGAGCTTTTTATGAATGAGCGATTTTCCACTAAATAAATGTCAAGCTTATTTACGTTTTGGGGGGCATATTTTCAGTTAGCAGATGGTACTTTTTGAATCGCGATTCCATCTTCTACTGCCGGGTAACGTCGTAGAATAATCTTCAAAGGGGGTTCTTTATTAATGAATGAATGCAATGAGTAGGCTGAATGCCTGAAAATATAATGAGAAGGGAAAAACTTAAAATGACATTTAAGTCATAGAGATTAGGTCAATTTTTAGACCGGTCTGCCATATTTATTCGTTTTGATTCAACGATGAGGCTGCCTCTTGCAGGGGAAATGAGAAGACATCTATTTCATTCTACACTTCACTCGTATTTTCAGTTGTAAATGAGCAGCAAAAAAGAAGCTTTTAAATCTATGTAATCTTTATAAATAATAAGTATGCATTTTTATATAAAATATACAGAAATATCAGTTGTAAAAATGTCATTCAAAAACGGACCCCTGTGCAACCGACGGAAGCAAGCACACCCTACAATTTCCCCAGAAATTGTAGCCTCTCTAGTTATTATTATTTTTATTTATTTTTGCCCCCCTAAAACTCAGTCAATATTTGGCCTACATAGACAACGTAGGTGTCAAAAGTTTCGTCTTGGTAGCGATTGAGTTGCTTGTATTGGGATTTACGTTCCGTTGCACGGTTTAAGTAGAAATTACGTTTTTGTGTCGAAAAGTGAAGCTAACGGTGGCTAACTTGCTAACCACAGTCAATGACGCTACTTACGTCACTAACGTCACGAAAACTCGCGTGACTACCTCTAGCAGAATATTAGTTTAGCAGCTCGTTAACTTCTGGGAGATAGCTAGGCTAACTATAGCTTTACTGCAAGGCAGCTGCAGAAACGCCACAAGCAAAGAGGCCAGGTGATAACTATTTACTAATTTTACTTTGTGATATGACACACAATTGTGATGTGTAATGTACAATATAAGCTGATATTATTAAGGAAGTACATCTACTTTCGGAAACAGTAGTCTACTATTTCACTGAAGTATTAGCATCATGACATTAGCCTGTGCTGCCCGGGCAACACATACTACAGTGGTCTATGATGTAGCGTTATCTGTTTTCAATCGTTAAAATAAACATTCCTCACATATACATTTTCGTTGTAGGGTTTATTCTGACATTAGTAAACGATTTGTTGGTGAAATTACCATTACCTGTGGTTTCAAACCAGTGTAGCTCACTGCAACGCTGTAGCTTACGTGAGACACACTACAAAAACATCTAGCTTACACAACTGTAGGAAGTCAAACGGCGACAGAACATGTTCGGCACTCCCCTTACTTAAATCAAAAGTCTATCTAACTACTAACCTGAACTTCATTGCCACAGCCTAAACGTTGTCAATCTGTTCATGAAAATAATTAATTTCAGCTTAAACCGTACAACGGAACGTTAAATCCAATTCAACCAACGCAATCGCTACCAAGACGAACACAGCAGTAGTCTAGTACTGTACCGTAGTAATACAATTTACCGGGCAGCTTCTCCACACAGGGCTATATCGCATTTTGCGTTGTTACTGACAATGATCGCTACCAGTGAGCTTTTTATGAATGAGCGATTTTCCACTAAATAAATGTCAAGCTTACTTACGTTTTGGGGGGCATATTTTCAGTTAGCAGATGGTACTGTTTGAATCGCGATTCCATCTTCTACTGCCGGGTAACGTCGTAGAATAATCTTCAAAGGGGGTTCTTTATTAATGAATGAATGCAATGAGTAGGCTAAATGCCTGAAAATATCATGAGAAGGGAAAAACTTAAAATGACGTTTAAGTCATAGAGATTAGGTCAATTTTTACACCGGTCTGCCCAATTTATTCGTTTTGTTTCAACGATGAGGCTGCCTCTTGCAGGGGAAATGAGAAGACATCTATTTCATTCTACACTTCACTCGTATTTTCAGTTGTAAATGAGCAGCAAAAAAAAATGCTTTTAAATCTATGTCATCTTTATAAATAATAAGTATGCATTTTATATAAAATATACAGAAATATCAGTTGTAAAAATGTCATTCAAAAACGGACCCCTGTGCAACCGACGCAAGCAAGCACACCCTACAATTTCCCCAGAAATTGTACCCTCTCTAGTTATTATTTATTTTTGCCCCCCTAAGCCTCAGTCAATATTTGGACTACATAGACAACCTAGGTGTCAAAAGTTTCGTCTTGGTAGCGATTGAGTTGCTTGTATTTTTATTTACACTCTGTTGCACAGTTTAGGAGGTTACAACGGTTTTGTGGCAAAAAGTGTCTTCTGTCAACAAAGGGTACCAATGCTAGCCTACGTCACTACGTCAGCACACGTTAGCAACAATGCATGGATACAACGTGATAGAGACGTTCTAGCACGTAAATTGGAGCTTGGATTATGAGTGAAAAATGCCAACCACCAAAATTACCAACCATTGGGTTTTGTTGAGAAAGCAATTTCGAGAGGAACTGCAATCTCAGATTTTTTATTTAGGTCGTGAAAGTCTTTGTAATTTGAGCGAGTGCGCGTCGCCCGTGAGACTGCCTAGGCGGCAGCCATGCAAGCGTCATAGTAGTTTCATGTTTTCGTATTTTTATAGTTCGGTCAATTCTACACCAAAAAACAGAAGGAGGGCAATGTTATGACAATATGACTATTGTGAAGACAGCCAGGTGGTGACATTTTAATGTAGGTTGCTGTAAAAACTTTGGTTTGCTACGTGAGAGCCCCGTCAGCCTCCGTTGACGATTGCGTCAGCTGTTGTCGATCTCTGATGAGTATTTTCTTAATTTCGTACCAGGGTCAATTCTACATCAAAAATCAGAAGGAGGGCAGTGTTTTAAAGATTTGGCGATTGTGAAGATAGCCAGCGGGTCAGCATATTTTTGTGATTTGTGTAAAACTTGGAATTTGAGTGACACCGCGGCTTGTTTTGACATTAGCGTCAGTCAGACTCTGCTCGCCCACTGGCAGTGTGTCGTACTGTCTTCAAAGCCACAGCTAAACTTTATGTCAAAAGAAACTCTCATTTCCGGTGCTTTCAAACAATCAGTGAAATGTGGAGCAACAGCAGCTAGCTTGCCTCTAGCAAACTTATTTTGAATTAGCCATTTCCCCCTACATTAATGTCAAACTTATTTACGTTTTGGGGGGCATATTTTCAGTTAACAGACGGTACTGTTTGAATTGCGATTCCACACTGCCAGTGACAACGTTGTTACAGTAGCTTGTTTCAAGGGAGTTCGCAGCTGTTTCAAAGGGTGTTCTTAATGAAATATGCAATATGAGTAAGCTAAATGCTTGAAAATATCACTAGAAGGGAAAAACTTAGAGGACGGACCCACCTGCAACCGACGCATGCAAGCACACCCTACAATTTCCCCAGAAATTGTACCCTCTCTAGTTAATTACTAAAATGAAGAAACTCTGGAATATAACCTTGTCTGTTAATGTATGTGTACATTGATACTCTGAAATAATATTGTAAAATCACTTACTTTAAAGTCTGCTTTTCAGTCTGAGAATCTGCCTTACAGATTCATATAGTCCTGTGCAAAATATTTAGACTTTCACTATTACCTCACCCTACTTCTCTCATTTCATGCCTTATCCGCCTCCTTATATGGACCAATAGGAAACCAAAGTATGTGCTCACCTGCATATATGGACAAATAGGAACCAGAAGGAGGTACACTCCTGTATAAAGAACCAATAGGAAACAGGAGGAGGAGCTAAAAGTTGGTAATGTGAGCATTAGCTGAAAGAGACTATCTACCCACAACGTAGCCCAGACCTCACTGCACCCTTACAGGTGCAGTGTCCACTTGAACCTGTCCAGAGAATTATGTACAAATAGTCTGCTACACTCCCAAATATATTTTGAGGTTGCACAGATAACATTTCGGGAGCATATGCAACCAAACTGGCTAAAATGTTGAGCCTCTCCATGTGGTCGTTTTATATCAACTATGTATTCATGGAATTGATAGAAAATGGGCCATATTGTGATATGTATCGTTATCGGGATATGAAAGGATCTATATCAGGATATGAGAATATCATATCGCAAGGCTGTACAGTATGGAGTTAGATTAGTTTCATAATTCAAACAAACAAACGTAACACGATTCACAAATGTATTTCATGATTCACAAATAAATGTAACGCGATTCACAAATGTATTTCGTGATTCACAAATGTAACGCGATTCACAAATAAATGACCCCATGACCTCTCTCTGCCCTGTCTCTGATCACCTGCCCTGCCAGAACCCTCCTCTCTCTGCCCTGTCTCTGATCAGGGTCTCTCTCATGCTCAGGATACTCTTGTACTGTGCAAATGAAACCTTCACCAATGCACAGAGGAACATGTGGAACAGGTTTACACCTGGGGGTGTATTGAATGAAGGTTTATGTCATTATGGGTTGTCATGGGCTAGCCATCTCTTTGAACCACAACCAAAAGCTGTTAGCACTAGCTACTCAGTCTATAGAGGACGAAAGCACTCTAAATAGGATATATACATTTGATACGTTCATTCAAACCCTTAATTACACATGTATAGTTTCCTTGTCACCTGTTTTGATGTTCCATCCTGCATCATAATTAAAGGTATCTATGCTAGCACGGTGTTGTGTATGTGCTTTGATGCAAGCTATAACCAAATGTTGACACAAACAGAGATAGTAATTGAAGCACTGTTAAAATAGCACAGGTAAATCCTAGGCACAAGAACACATATGGTACAGTGGTGACCACATATTTGAATGTGTCACACCCACATACATACATACATACATACATACATACATACATACATACATACATACATACACACTTCTGGTTGGACCAGTTGATCCTGTTTGGAGTCTCATTACTGGAACTTACTTCTGTAAGGGTGCATGCATGACCCAACAAGAGGGGAGAAAGGGGGAGGAGGAGAGGAGAGGGGGAGGAGAGGATAGAGCAGGAGAGGGGAGGAGAGGATAGAGCAGGAGGAGGGGAGGAGAGGATAGAGGAGGAGGAGGGGAGGAGAGGATAGAGGAGGAGAGGGGAGGAGAGGATAGAGGAGGAGATGGGGAGGAGAAACAGGGTTAGCTGCTAACATCGGCTGGCTAGAGTGTGCGATGCTGCCTGAACAAAGTAGGACGTGGAACCTGAATAGAAGACAACACTGTACTACACAACAAGATAAGGAGGAGATGGAGGACTAGGTTCTGCAGAGAGAAAGAAAGACAGAGGAAGAGAGAGAAGGAAGGGGGAGAGAGAGCAGGAGAGAGGAAGACAGAAAGACAGGAGAAGGGGAGAGAGAGAAGGATGGGGAGAGACAGAGAGGAAGACAGAGAAAGAGAGGAAAGAGAGAAATACACAAAGAGACAGAAAGAAGACCAAGAAAGGGATTGAGAAAAGAGGGGAGAGAGAAAGGAAGAGAGAGACAAATAGGAGGGAGGGTTAGGGAATGAGAAAGAAGAGGACAAGATTGTGAATGTGTGATGTAATTGTTGTGAACTTGTCTTGTCTTGTCTGTAACAGAAGACAGAGCTAGTCTAACCAGTTGAGGTACCAGAGAGGTTGTTTTGTCTGACATAAACTTCTGGGACAAAGATAACCCAGATATGGACACATGATGAGACTGAGGGGGGGTTACACTGTCTCCAGGGCTCCCTTACCCTTTTTTTTTTTTACCCCCACATATTTTATCGGGGGGTGCTGGGGGGTGCTTTCGATACTTACTGCAAGCGCGCGTAGCGCTACGCACGCTTGCATTAAGTATCGAAATCCCGAACCAGCATCACATCAAACACAGAATGTGCATGCATTAGCAGGGCAGCTGTGGTGGCGTATACGCGGGCCGGTTCTGGTTGGCCGGTCTGGATCAAAGTCCAGGGCCTATTTTTACTCCCAGTCCGTCTCTGCCGCCCCGCAACATTACTGTACCCCCCCCCCCCAGCACCCCCCGATAAAATATGTTCCCGCGGCTATGCAAACAGGAGGCCCAGACAAGTGGTTCACCATGCAGCCATGTCTTAATGCTGCCCCCTAGTGGTGCTACACCTGTCCCATTGAAACAACAATGGCCGCGTTTCCCAGATTTGTTACAGTTTTTTACATTTACATTTACATTTAGTCATTTAGCAGACGCTCTTATCCAGAGCGACTTACAGTAAGTACAGGGACATTCCCCCGAGGCAAGTAGGGTGAAGTGCCTTGCCCAAGGACACAACATCATTTTGCACGGCCGGGAATTGAACTGGCAACCTTCAGATTACTAGCCCGATTCCCTCACCGCTCAGCCACATGACTTTTTACAATCGCTATGACAGTTTTTTCAATACCTACCACACACAATTGGCAAAACTGTTAATTTCATGCTCAAAATCACACATTGTAAACTAAACTCAAACACTAATTGTCATAACACAAAAATACACTAAACATGACACCATGTCTACCAAACACTAACACACGTTCTCTTTTCACAGGAACATTTAGTCAATCATAGCACAATGTCATAAAAAACACTAACATCAGATGGAATTACAGAAACTGCATTCATTTATGGAGGTATGTGTCAGGTCTCACAGTATATGGATTATAGATTGTGTTTGCAATGCAGTTTCTTTTGAAGCCTCTCTACATTTTTGTTTTGTTGGGTTTTGTAAATGCATGCATTTAGTTTCTTTTGCTGCATAAATTCAGAACAAAAAATGAATGACCCATCTCAGAGTAGCTTTATAGAAAGTATGGTTACTGTATTGAAAAAAAGAAGACAGAAACATAATTGCTGCAGTAAAGGCTTCATTTGCAACAGGACATTACTGCAAGAAATATGCAATATAGCTTCCATTTACAGTATTACCCTAGCTCTGGCCCTTCTCTGAGCGCCACCACACATTCTAACTCCTCTCCCTCTCCCTTGTCCCACTCCTCTCTCTTGTCCTGGTACTTGTCTTCCTCTCTCTTGTCCTGGTACTTGTCTTCCTCTCCCTTGTCCTGGTACTTGTCTTCCTCTCCCTTGTCCTGGTACTTGTCTTCCTCTCCCTTGTCCTGGTACTTGTCTTCCTCTCCCTTGTCCTGGTACTTGTCTCCCTCTCCCTTGTCCTGGTACTTGTCTCCCTCTCTCTTGTCCTGGTACTTGTCTTCCTCTCCCTTGTCCTGGTACTTGTCTTCCTCTCCCTTGTCCTGGTACTTTTCTTCCTCTCCCTTGTCCTGGTACTTGTCTCCCTCTCTCTTGTCCTGGTACTTGTCTTCCTCTCCCTTGTCCTGGTACTTGTCTTCCTCTCCCTTGTCCTGGTACTTGTCTTCCTCTCCCTTGTCCTGGTACTTGTCTTCCTCTCCCTTGTCCTGGTACTTGTCTTCCTCTCCCTTGTCCTGGTACTTGTCTTCCTCTCTCTTGTCCTGGTACTTGTCTTCCTCTCCCTTGTCCTGGTACTTGTCTCACTCTCCCTTGTGCAGGCATTACTGTATTCTTACTTTCTTCGTGTTGCTCTATATTGTTCTTTTTCCACACAAGATCAGCCCAAAGAGGTCCTCTTTACTGTATATACCATATGGTCATGCAATTGAAAGAACCTCAACACCTGAGCGTTTCCTAGTTGGGAATCAGCTGTGATTTACAGTATTTGCATAACTTCAGCTGTTTCTCAGTAGCAATGGAATAAAATACAGGGGATATATTTGTGTTTCAATTCACAATATAAAGAACTGTTCACTTTGACTTTAGCCAATAATTTAGGTTTTGAACATGATGGTATCTGTTTTGTTGACAGTGTGAAAGCATTTGTCCGTAAAATTGGTCCGTAAAAATTGATTGGTTTGGTCTTGGTTGAGCTTGTGTGTAAAAGAAGTTCAAGCATTTAAAATTTGTGTTTACTCTATGCATTTTGTGTCAAAGCAACAAGAAATGTGTTATTTGTACAGCCTACACAAACGGATGTTGTGCTAACTGTGTTAAGAGTTTAGGAAACTTGTTAAAGGTATTGAAAAAACTGTCATAGCGATTGTAAAAAACTGTAGAACTCTCTTAAAACGCTCTTAAGAAACTCTTAGCGTTAAGAAACTCTTAGCGTTAAGAAACTCTTAGCGTTAAGAGATTCTTAACGAATCTGGGAAACCCGGCCAATGTCAAGACTTTACAAGTGTTGTGGTATTAAGGACAGAAGATGGTTCATATAGTTCCACAATGAGAGGGATATGTACCAGAGGAAGATCAAGTATCAGAAGTGTATAGTTGTACAGTGTTTCAGTGGTCAGATTCAAGGAACATTCAGTATTTAGTCAGATCACAGAGTAACTGCATCTTGGCTAACAGGTGCACAAACAAATAACTAATGCAACAATAACACTAGGCGTAAGTAATCGGCTCAGTGTGATGATGGATGGCAGGATTGGCCTATACTGTCCACATTGTCTGACTCACCACATATACAGTGTGATGATGGATGGCAGTGTTGTTCTATACTGTCCACATTGTCTGACTCACCACATATACAGTGTGATGATGGATGGCAGGGTTGGTCTATACTGTCCACATTGTCTGACTCACCACATATACAGTGTGATGATGGATGGCAGGGTTGGTCTATACTGTCCACATTGTCTGACTCACCACATATACAGTGTGATGATGGATGGCAGGGTTGGTCTATACTGTCCACATTGTCTGACTCACCACATATACAGTGTGATGATGGATGGCAGGGTTGGTCTATACTGTCCACATTGTCTGACTCACCACATATACAGTGTGATGATGGATGGCAGGATTGGTCTATACTGTCCACATTGTCTGACTGCCAATATCAGCCTTCCAGTGTGTCGGTCTGAAGAAAATATTTATTAGTCACATTTCATGAACATGATTAATACAAAGTTTTAAATTATGATAGCTTTTTTGGAGGCAGAATAGCAGCCTGAATATTACATCCTGTACCCTGACTGCTGTTCAAATGAGGAAGTTGAACATGCTAAGGTCTACTGTATCACATGAAACTCTCTCCTCAGAACATGAGAGCTCTCAACTCAGGCTCCTTCCAGGAACAACAACACCTTAACACATTTATAATCATGGGTTTGACAAAGATGACCAGAGACCAGGGTTGCATCTCAGTATTATATCTGTCTCTACTTCTTCTTCATCCACACTGTCTGGAAACCAGAGAGAATAAACAACATGGCCCACTGGGAATGACCTTTCACCTGTCAACTCTTTCTAACCAGGGAGGTACTGCAGGGGGGGTCGCAATTTTTTTGTTGATTAGACAAATGTTAGTAATTAGTAATGTTTTTGTCAACCAATGTTTTTTCCAATAATTTCATGAATCCAACATAATGTAGCGAACGGATAAATGAAGGCAGAAGACGTTATCTTTCAGTCAGCAATGCACACATTCAGCTCCACACAGGAGCTCTCTCAAGCTGGACACAGGTTCACTCACAGCTCGAGACTAGCCTGGACCTCCAAGCCTCCTGTACACAAAGAGGAGGACCTGCCCCTATCGCTGCTGTGCCAATCACGGGGCCGCATGTTACACGCTGGGTCTGTCAGGTTCCCTGTGATTGGCCGAGAGCCTATTCAGTCCCCAGCTGATCCCTGACACAAGGATGCACGTTGCAATATTATTGAAAAGAAGATAACTTGAAATTGAACAACAGGATAGCTATGTTTATACATGGCACTAGGCCCAGTTTAATATAAAACACAATTTTATACAATATATATAGTAGGGGGTCCCTGCTCCATCTCTCCATCCGTTTGGGGGTCCTGGGCTGAAAAACGTCGAAGACCCCTGCACTACACACTACACAGACCCACTATATACTATTCACTACACACTACACAGACCCACTATATACTATTCACTACACACTACACAGACCCACTATATACTATTCACTACACACTACATAGTCCCACTATATACTATACACTACACATACTTACTATATACTATACACTATACACTACACAGACCCACTATATACTATACACTAAACTACTAATGATATCAGTGAGGCGTTCTACCATATAGACTGAATCTGGACTACTAATGATATCAGTGAGGGTTCTATCATATAGACTGAATCTGGACTACTAATGATATCAGTGAGGGTTCTATCATATAGACCGTGTTGTCAAGGGAGATAACTGATACTGATAAATGTCAGTGTCCGGCACTTAAGATGAATTAAAATTATAATGTTGTTTCATAATTCTCTCTTTGATGAGTGTCTTCTATATTTTGATTGTCTGTTGTATCTGCCCTGGACATGAAATACTTTTGTTTAGCATTTTGTTCGTTTACAACCGATTCATGCACTGTCAGTTCTAATATATTTCCTTTCAACGCCAATACTAAAGTGGCATACAGCATGTCACTCCAAAGGTATTTAGTCCATTTTTGGTCTGTTGTCATATAAAATGATACCTCTTCAGAACATGCTAGATCTACAAATAGGTTTGACCAGTGACCAAGATGGGAGGTAACCTTGTTACCTGTAGAATAGATGTGGTTCACTTTGTCTGAATAACGATGGGCTACCACCACTTTCATAAGATAAATATCAAAAACACATTGTAGTTTTTTTGCAAACTGAATGTATATATTTCACACACACCATAGTTTGGAGTCTGGTAACTTCAGTCTTTTGGTCTGTTGACCCACCAGAACGTGAGTCTGAACTACATCTATGTAGACTGAAGGTCTGAAGGTCTACAGCAGGTTACAGCCCATCACAGTGAATCAGCACAGTAAACAACAAGCACCCAACAGTACTGTTCACCAAGTCAATTTGCTCAATAAAATAACGTCCATTACACTTACTGTATTGCGTCTTCTCTTTATGAGTGCAGGTTGGGAGTGGACCTTTCCTGTTGAGAAACGCTTCTCTCATTGAGCTGTGTGACATAAAGAGGAAGAGGGAAACTCACATCATAGAACTCTGCTACTCACATCATAGAACTCTGCTACTCACATCATAGAACTCTGCTACTCACATCATAGAACTCTGCTACTCACATCATAGAACTCTGCTACTCACATCATAGAACTCTGCTACTCACATCATAGAACTCTGCTACTCACATCATAGAACTCTGCTACTCACATCCATAGAACTCTGCTAATCACATCCATATAACTCTGCTAATCACATCCATAGAACTCTGCTACTCACATCATAGAACTCTGCTACTCACATCATAGAACTCTGCTACTCACATCATAGAACTCTGCTACTCACATCATAGAACTCTGCTACTCACATCCATAGAACTCTGCTACACACATCATAGAACTCTGCTACTCACATCATAGAACTCTGCTACTCACATCATAGAACTCTGCTACTCACATCATAGAACTCTGCTACTCACATCATAGAACTGTGCTACTCACATCATAGAACTCTGCTACTCACATCATAGAACTGTGCTACTCACATCATAGAACTCTGCTACTCACATCATAGAACTCTGCTACTCACATCATAGAACTCTGCTACTCACATCCATAGAACTCTGCTACTCACATCCATAGAACTCTGCTACTCACATCATAGAACTCTGCTACTCACATCATAGAACTGTGCTACTCACATCATAGAACTCTGCTACTCACATCATAGAACTCTGCTACTCACATCATAGAATTCTGCTACTCACATCATAGAACTCTGCTACTCACATCCATAGAACTCTGCTACTCACATCCATAGAACTCTGCTACTCACATCCATAGAACTCTGCTACTCACATCCATAGAACTCTGCTACTCACATCCATAGAACTCTGCTACTCACATCATAGAACTCTGCTACTCACATCCATAGAACTCTGCTACTCACATCATAGAACTCTGCTACTCACATCCATAGAACTCTGCTACTCACATCCATAGAACTCTGCTACTCACATCATAGAACTCTGCTACTCACATCCATAGAACTCTGCTACTCACATCCATAGAACTCTGCTACTCACATCCATAGAACTCTGCTACTCACATCATAGAACTCTGCCCTCTGGATTTGTGTTTGATGTATTTTAGAGACCCTGGACTTTCATGTTCACCACGGTACCTTTTTACTTTTTATGCCTCGTTCTTAGTTAATTTGATCTATTATTAATAACTCGTTGTAGTGCACCCTGTGTCGTTTTACCATTCTTTTTGACAGTGGAATCCATTTTAAATTGCTTGTATCCAAAGAAATGCACATTCAGTGTGTGACAGTGTGATGGCATTTTTTGATATAGTTACTAAGAGTGTATTTTTAATAGACTGAGGTTGTGTTTAAACAAATGGATGTTGCAGTTGGTCTTAAGGTATTTATGGTGTTGGTTTATGATGCCTGATTGAGAAGCTAGGGGCACGGAGGTTGGGGGATGTTTGAGTTCTGTGGCCTAAAGGGAGAAGGGTAGATGGGTCAGTTGATCTAGCAGCTCTGACCTTTTGGCCAAGGAGATTGTGTCCTGTGTCCTGTTTGTGTTTCATTAAGGGTATCCTTACTGTCCTCATTTAGAGAAAGAGCCGTGACATCAAAAGACTTTGGTATCTTGACCTGGGGGGTTATATTGTCTTAACTGTCACTGACCAGTGTTAGCCAATCACAGAGACCACTGCATTGATGAATTGATCATTTATTAGGGCATCTGTTTTAAGTGTATAAAAGCACAAGCTTTATGATTGTTCTTCATCACTCTTGCGAACGACCTGTGGCTAGCACCTCCTTCGTAATGACTAATCAGCAAAGCTTTGTTTAATATTACATAATTGTATAATCTAAATAAGTTGTTTTAAAACCACATCTCTTGACTACTCAGATCTACACAGTGCCACTTGAATTTCCACCTTTACATTTGGTGGCCAGTACGGGTATCCTCGATTGGTCTACGGCGTTCAGCAGACGGCTCCCCTCGGCGAATTTATCTTCCGGCAAAAAGCCGCCTTTCCTTCCGCCATGCGTGAGACAGCAGGGCCAGGGGGGGCGCCCGTTGGACGTTTTGTGGCTGACGCGGGATCTTCAAAGGAACCGGTGAGATATTCTTTTTGGTCACTGTGTGATATTGAATTGTCTAAATGTGTGTTTTTTAGGTTATTGTCAATAATTCGGTTAAGTAAGTAATTGGGCAGAGGTAAAACTGTCCTGTACGTGTAAAGTCGTACGAATTAATAAGGTAAGGTTGTTGAACCTATCTTTTACGTGAAAGTCGTAAAAAAATGTCTGCAGAAGTGTGTCGACGGACACACATAGAGGTAGTGTTGTTGACGAACAAACACATAGAGGGAGGGAGATAAATTCCACATGTTATATCGTGTTATGTGTTTTTTGAGACCCTAAGGATTAGAATATGTTGGGTTAGTGATAGTTTGAGAAATTGTATTGACATTAGTGGTCATAACAGTTCTTATTTATTAACGGCCTAAACGTGATTCTAAGTCCCGAGAGAAAAGTATACTAGTGAGGTAATCAGCTGAGTGTTTACAAAGGGTTTGAGTCCCTGAAGGTGGAGAACAAAAAAAAAAGAAAAGTTAGGATGTATCCTGAGGGATTTTCAAAACAAAGGTTTGAGTTTTTTACACGCGTGTTCATTTTTTGTTTTAATTGCAAGTTATGTTTTTTGAAGTTAAAAGAAGTATGAGTAACTAATGGTGTCTACTATTCAAGCTATATACAAATTACAAAAATCTAAATTTAATACATTTTCGGTTTGAATATTTGTAATTTATGATTGTGCAGTTATTTTCATTGAAAGTTGTGAAGTCGGAATTTAATTGTTTTTAGAAAAGAAAAGGGGTAATTGTGTCTTTATTTTCCGTCGTTGGTTGTCGTTTATGGATTGTAATTCTAAAAAAATGAATGGTCTGGAGGCAGAATTGAACTGTCCAAACATCGATTACATGAAACAAAAGTATGGTAACGATAGTTTATTGCAAATGCAAATATGGATTGATAAATGTGGATTTTCGAGTGTGGGGTCGTTTTGTTTTAAGGACCCTATTGAATTGCGAAATAAATTTGTGGAGAGAAATTGATACACAATTTTTTTTTTTTTAAGTGGAGAAAAGAATAGATTTTAGACTGATTGGAGAGCTTTTTCTGATTGGATGGAGAGAGGTAGGTAGAGAGATAAAGAAATATTAGGACAGAATAGTGTGGGGAATTTTTCATCTATTTCCCCACAGATTCACGATTGAGATTTTCTGGCTGTTCCGCAAACAAATTTCGCATCATCCGCAGCCAGGGGTGTTGCGGCAGGGTGCGCAGGCGCATGAGGTTTTGCGGTAATGCGAGAACAGAATATGAACATGAGGTCAGACATTTGCCATTTCTCTATGACTCCGATGTCTTCTGACAGCCGGTTATATCTAGGAAAAGTCAAGAAAGTAGGATCCTGGAGTTTGTTTATAGATTTGCTTTGGATTCCCGCAAAGATTGAGGCTTGTGCTTTGACTTACAATTGCCTATACTTATTATTTTGTGTTTCAAAGGAGAGGTTAAAGTCCTCTCCGGTACAAAGGGTTTGAGTCCCTGTTGTGTTTGAAATAAATGGTGTTGTGGGCTATGTTGGTCAAAGCTAATGCAGAGCGTGTTGACATGCTGTTGAAAAACATGTAGGCCAACACGAATTGCTAGGTATGGTCAGTCCAAAATGCGTGCTTTAATTGTGGGAATTTGAGCAAAATGTACGTGAATGTCCGGAGATGTGTCATCACTGTTGAAAGTTTTCTGGAAATTGTGGGCGAACTCTCAAATCAGAGGGGTTCGTACGGTGGCCGAGAGGGGCAAACCAACATTACAACATCTGAAACACTTTTACAAAGCTTGAGACAAATGTACATTTTGGAAAACATTTTTACATATCATAAAACAAAATTACATTACCAAAACACATTACCAAGTCCCGAAACAAATTTACATTTCAGAAAACAAATTAACTAGACGCGAAACACTTTTACAAGTCCCGAAACAAATTTACAAGTGGCGAAACAAATTTACAAACGACATTAGCCGGAAAGGGAATGTACCAATTCCAAAGTTGACGCGGAAGTGATAACGGAAGCGCTCAATTTGAGTTGATGGCGGTTGATGGAGTTCATGGTGACCCAAAATGGACAGCGATAGAGTGGTGTTTTGCCCGTTTTGTGGCAAACATATGAGCCAATTAACTAGATTTTGTTTTTCGTGTGGTCGGTCTTTGGAGTTTTTAAATGGCGCAGACCAGACAGAAGGACCAAACACACAGGGGACATCTCAACAGCCGGATAATGCTAAACAAAGTAAGTGCAGCATAACGCTCGCTACCTGAATGAAAGTGAATAGCGCTTTTGGTTAGCGGCCGTTAACTTTCTATTTTGAAACTGAGCTTTGCTAATTTCAGCAGAAAAACCTTGCACATCATACAAACAGTTCATGGAGTACAGAAGTGCAAAGTCCAAAGAGCGTCAGTCTTTTAACTACGGGCCGAGAGGAAGACATCGGGCTAAAGAACGAAAACACGTCCAGGTAAATTGTACTGACTGTTAGCTTATAACTCGACTGTCTGACTCGAGGTGACTCTTAAATGGATCTGTATCATAGTAGATTTATTGTACAGATTGAATTAAGTTAAAAATAAAAACTAACATCTTTGAAGAGGGTATCTTTGCGTAGATTTAGGCAAAATAACAGAAGCTCTCGTGCAGGGCGAGATGCTTTGCTAAAGCAATTGGGCAAACACTGTATCGAATTGGAGAGTGCAGCTTATTGACATGTTCGGCTCACTATGAATCTGTGGTGGCACCAATTAGACCATGGAGGGACAACACATTCTCCCATAATTAATGGGAAACACAGATGTATGTATATTCTTTTATTTTACCTATGTTTAATACATCTTTGTCATTTTATTAGATAAACATTGGATTGATGGTGCCAAATGGAACTGATTTAAAACCTCTAAGAGGGAAAACACTCCCGTTATTTGTAGACCCAGAGGTAGCAGCACCTGATGTACTGAAACAAGCTGTCCAGAAAATGAAAACATTTAACAAGGACATGCCAGAAGGACCGTACATCCTTTTGTATCCAGACTGCTCAGAGGTGGTCCATGTGCCTGGATCAGAAAGGCCATTCAAATTGGCAGAATATAAAAAGGAACTAGGAAGGCCATATTGCAGGATCACATTTTTCATTTGCCTAGAAACACATTTTAAAGGAGGAGGTTAGTGGATCCCAGGATTCAACATTTTTACATATTTTAGATACTCTACTGAAGGATGCATCTGCATTATCTACATGATCTGTTTGTTTGTTTTTACAGCAACGGATAATACTTCAGACTCTGATTCTGAACATGTCATCGCATCAAGGAGCACAGCTGAATTCAATCGAGCTGACACAGTGGTACACCAATTAT
This sequence comes from Osmerus eperlanus, assembly GCF_963692335.1. Classification (NCBI taxonomy): domain Eukaryota; kingdom Metazoa; phylum Chordata; class Actinopteri; order Osmeriformes; family Osmeridae; genus Osmerus; species Osmerus eperlanus. Next base: position 2,447,549 of record NC_085042.1, on the reverse strand, counting down.
TTATTTATTTTAATACTTATTTATTTATGAATGCATGTATTGATTTATCTATGACAATACTGACAACCTTTCACCATTTTATATATATACTGTATGGGGTAAGGGAACAGTTATCGAAGCTATTACAAATTGTTGATAAATTAATGCGTTTCCTCTCAGGTTTTTGAACCACAAAACCGATGTACTCCCAAACTCAAACCTAAAGATGAAAGGTAGGTACATTTTGACATCTAGCCTTTGTCACAGTCAACATTTTTTATCCTTTCTAGTGGTAATCAAACAATAGGAATCTTGCCTGTATTCGTTTACATTCTTACATGACTATTGTAGGCCTGAAGAACAGTAATAATTAATGTAGTAATTGTATTATTTGTATCATGTTTTAGAGATGCACCGGGACATTCAGCAACAATTCGGCCTGGACAGGTAATAGGGCAGACTGTGGCAGCCTGACGTTTCTTAGAGTTGTTGTTTCTCCCTTGTACGTCGCTTTGGACAAAAGCGTCTGCTAAATGTAATGTAAATGCTTCAGACATTTTAATTTGTTTTTCAGATAGTAATATCTGATGCTGAGGATATGGATCCATCTGAAACAAATCCAGACAAGACTTGCTACAGGTAAAAAATAAATTAAAAAAAGGATAGTGACTCACATACTTTCAATTTAATTCATGGGGAAGAAATTTGTGTTTGTAAGATGTTTTAACATGGAAATTGTAATTTCCCAACAGTAAATACACGGACCTGTATGCACCAGGTGTTGAGGAAGAGGATGAGGAGCTGGTTGCAGTCAATGTGGAGAATTTCCAACACACGGCAGTGTAAAATTAGCTTTTGAGTGTGGCATTCCGGTATTTAAATAACTGTTGTGAAAGTGTGCACTGTCTGGGATATCCATTAATTAAATCACTTTTTGTCATTACAGGGAGGAGATGGACATTACACTACCTGACATTGTAGCAAACCTGGCACTTCCTATTGATCACAAAAGAGTCAGCAGGTTCAACATCTCAAGGGCTAATGTTTGGGATGGAGCCGTCAGAGGTTTCAAGCGTACAACATATTCTGAAACCTGTGACATGCTGGTCAGATTTACTGATGATGCTGGTATTTTTGAGGAGGGAATTGACACTGGTGGTCCAAGACGAGAATTTTTATCTCTGCTAATGAAACACCTGAAAGACCGGCCCATTTTTGATGGACCAGAAGGACATCGGTTCTTGGTCTACAATGCAAATGGTATGTATGGGGTTAGAAGTGTGCTATACTAATGGTTGGTTAATGATCATTAAACAAATAGATGACACAGCATATGCTTTTTTCCTCAATATCTTAAAGTATATAATGTATTGTATGTTTTCATTTTGCAATATGAATTCATTCATAGCTGTTAGGGAGGATGAATACTTCATGGCAGGAAAGATGATCGCAGTGTCAGTTGTACATGGAGGTCCAGGACCCCATTTCCTGTCAGAAGATCTTGTACATTATCTTGCCGGCCAGCCTTCATTCAAATCAACAGTTAATTTAATAACTGATGAAGAAATAGGGAAAGCTTTGCGAGAGGTGAGAATAGCATAAATCTACAATGTGGTAGGACAGAGTTTGACATAGTTCCTGCACTGTTTTAAGACAATGTTTACTTCCTATATTGCATACACAGAATTTGCAGAATGTATTAGTTTTTGATAGGGTAGGGTTACTGCATGCTATGTATGTCACAGAATAAAAATGGGCAAGGATAGTACATAGTTATTTACTGGGGTGTTTATGCCTCTTTGTCTTTAAGATTGAGAATGCTGCTTCATTGGATGCTCTGCAAGAATGTATCATGAGACACAGCACAATGTTACAGACAGCAGGCTGTCTGAGACATTTGGCTGCTGTGGAAGAAAAGAAAGAAATTGTGGCAGACTACCTCCAGTGGTATATTATTGACCGCAACTCATCTGTAATTGACAGGTAAGATAATATTTTGAATTATAATGGTGATTTTCTTTTATATGTTTATGTATGACATTTTTGTTTAAAATGCTTCATGGCATCTGTTATTAGTTAGCCACTGTGACAAATGTTTTGCCTTAGGCTTTCAGTTGTAATACACTATGTGATGTCTGTCTCTCCATTCCTTGCCAACCTGCCCTCTGTGTCATTCCTCCGTGTGATTTTTTTTTTTTTGCAGTTTGTAACACCTTTCCATGTGCAAATCAAAAGAATGTTATCACACAACCATTTTCCCCAAATGTTTTTTTTTAGGTGGATAGTAATTGTCGTGAAGAGAACCTCAAAAAGTTTTCTTTAGATAATTTAAATGCAGTTGGCAGTACACAGCAGTGAAACAGTGTTTGTGTTCACTTTGTAGATTCAAAGATGGTCTTTCAGCCCTTCAGTTTCTGACTACACTACAGCAACACCCTACTGTCCTGTGCCACTTTGAAAAGCGACTCACTGGCTTTGAGCTCGAAAAACTTTTCAAACCTGACCTCAGCCCTTCAGAGAGTAATAGGAGACTAAAAGAAAGTCAAACTGTGGCCTACTGGGCAGACTATCTCCTTGACTGTGAAGGTTTGTAAGGTTTTTTGTAACTAATTGGAAAACCACATTACCATGGTATATCTGAACATTTATTTCTTTGCAGAAGGCGCGGCTGCTGTGTCTGTGGAGGACGTTTTGATGTTTGCAACTGGGCTGACATCACTTCCCCCATCTGGCTTGCAACCATTGCCACAAATAGAGTTCCTGGATGACTCCCCATTCCCAATGGCAAATACATGTTCAAACTTGTTGAAATTACCACTCCTGGACACATATAGTGTGTTTAAATCACAAATGGACTTTGGAATTCAAAATAGTCCAGGATTTGGCTGTCTATAAGCCCTATGACTGGAAACCCCTAGAGCTCTGACTCTAAAAATGTTGTTTCTTTGTTGCTGTTATAGTTGCATTTGTTAAGGAGGCTTTTATAATGTAAGGGTATGTGAGCATTCTCAGTTAGCATTTTGACAATTGTTTTAGATTGTGTTTTAGCTCAATTTGAAATCCATAGTCTCTGGAGCCAAACCTATGTTAAACAGAAGATATAATTAAAAGTATTTAAATTTAAGATAAAAGCAAAACAAATACCATCTATCACCAAAGTATTACCTGTGTGGTAAGTAGTAGAGCTCATTGGGCAATCCTCCTGGACATGATGCTGTTCTGGAGGGGCGAATCCTGTGACTGTTCCACAGTCTCACACACTCATCCAAGTCCTTCTGAAGAACATCACCAAAGCAATATCTCAGTAGACACTGATGCTCGTGACTCCCGTTGAAGTATCCGGCATCTGTAAGGTCTGCAAATAGCTCCATCCAGAACTGAGCCCTATAGAAATCGATAAATAATAAAAAAGTTAAAGTTTTAAGCATAGACGTTTGAATGAATGAAGGTTACACATAATTAAATGACTTTATGAAGGCCACTTACCTTCCCTTTCTGAATATGGACCACCATGACTCAATCCTCTGGTTGCTTGTGGATGAGCCATACATGTGGCTGGACGCTCCAGAGTAGTAGTCATTGTGGTGGTGGCGTAGGGTGCACTGAATTGCGGCCATGGTCCCGTTTTCCGTGCCGCAATCAGTCCTCAGTCTCATGGGGATGACACCGAGGTTTCGCACACATGACAGGAAATAGTGAGCGATCACAGTTGGATCATTATTTGTTGATCCACATACAAGCCACAGTACTTTACGCGAAAATCCATCGATACACCCTGAAAGAGCCAAACCGAATGGCTTGAGTTTATCATAACCATCCGCGTGCCAAATATAGTTCGGTCCCATGGAGTGGTAGGTTCTCCTTATAAACCTTCTGCGTGCTCTCCTCTCGCACCCTCGAGGATTGAGCTCCCGGAGCAAATTCATTACATGATCCCTCTTCACTCGCAGATTGTACTTTTGTTTGAGCACCTGCCACATCATGCGGTAGCCAAACAGCTGTCCAGGTCCACGAAGTTCCAGTCGTATTGCCCTAATTATGACGTTTGTAGAGGAGAAATCCTTTCTGCGATATAACCCAGCATCATTCAGTTTGCTTTTCAGAGACCTCAAGCTGATGTGCACACCGTGTAAACATGACATCATGTCCACGATTGCAGCGTACGAGTGTCCCTCATTAAAATATGGTATGCACTGCTGCAACACATCTGGTCCTTCACTCTGGTCTGCGCCATTTAAAAACTCCAAAGACCGACCACACGAAAAACAAAATCTAGTTAATTGGCTCATATGTTTGCCACAAAACGGGCAAAACACCACTCTATCGCTGTCCATTTTGGGTCACCATGAACTCCATCAACCGCCATCAACTCAAATTGAGCGCTTCCGTTATCACTTCCGCGTCAACTTTGGAATTGGTACATTCCCTTTCCGGCTAATGTCGTTTGTAAATTTGTTTCGCCACTTGTAAATTTGTTTCGGGACTTGTAAAAGTGTTTCGCGTCTAGTTAATTTGTTTTCTGAAATGTAAATTTGTTTCGGGACTTGGTAATGTGTTTTGGTAATGTAATTTTGTTTTATGATATGTAAAAATGTTTTCCAAAATGTAAATTTGTCTCAAGCTTTGTAAAAGTGTTTCAGATTTTGTAATGTTGGTTTGCCCCTCTCGGCCACCGTAGGTTCGTGACCGGAAGTTGAGTTCCGAACTGGTGATGTACAATGTTTATCGGTTATGACACTGTTGGTAGAGGAGAGACGATTGACTTGTTATATTGTTTTACAACTTTGTGTTAACCGTTATATATTTGATGTTAGACTTTACATCGGTCTGATTACCGCCAGAAGGCATTTGTTTTTGAAGACGGAGACATTCTGTTTTGAAAATGCTAATGTTAATTCTTTGACTGAATTCTCCACTTGAAAAGAGGCGCATGCGCTTGAGCCTAGCGGAAGTTGATTCTTTCATTGAAGCTCATTCTGCGTGCAGTGGCCCACACCCGTCATGAGTGCAGGAAAAAACAAAAAAAAACTCATTTTATAGAGAATTTGACGTTGATTTGAGAAATATATTGGTTGGAAAACAGATGTGTGTTTCTGTTTCTTTGTCAAACTTATTGTGAGAAAATATTGTGAGTTGCCATACTCTTGATTTGGAAATTATGTACAGACCGATTTTCTATATTATGAGCTTGATTCGTTATTGAATAACACGCTGGAAATTTAGTTTTTGGGTAGGATAATTGGTAAAAGGCCAGTTTTGGCAACAAAAGCGGTATTCATTTTAAGAATTACAATCCCGGGGTTATTGAAACTTTTATAGAAAGTTATGTGTTCAAACGGAAATGTTATGTTGTTTAAGGAATATTTTTGTTTATGTCTGGAAATGTCAGATGGTTTTAATTTTTAATTTTGTGGGAGTTCACAGATGTTACTGTTGTTTAAAGAAATATGTAAAGGGTTATGAAGAAGTGATTAGAAAGATTGAGCCAGTCCGAGGGACTGAAGTGTATACAAGGGGAACTAGTTCGAGAGACTGAATTGCGATTGTTGTTAAGGGCAAAGGTGCTACATATGTGTGTTTATTGCTGCTGAGATGATTTGTTGAAATGTGTTGGGTTTGGTGGTATTCATATTTACCTATTTAAATGGACTTGAAGTTGAAGCTTTGTCCAACAAGAATGCTAATACATGGGTAAACTGTCATTCTCTGACGAGTGATATTAGGTGCATATGTAGATTTCGGAGCCTAATTTTTAAGTTGAAATTAAAATAGTACTAATGGTTGATAGAATTGTAAAGGTTGTAATTGTAAAGAAAATCCAGGCTGTGACTTAGTTGGCTAATGGTTAATGGTGAAAACGTGGAGGAAGTGCATTTTGCTCTGTCCTGAGACAAAGGAGAGTCCAGGAAGTTGAATTTGCAACTATGGCAACGACATTTGCTAACAAACTAACAGACCGACAGGCGGGTTACAGGCTAGTAAAGGAATTGCAGCTTGATATTTGAGATCCAGGATGAGTAACCGCATGACGCATGCGCAGATGGAAATTGAGAAATTGACTAAGACGAAAATTTAGAGAAATAGATAAATTTGGAGCGAATTTTACATATTAATTTGGTTATTTTTGAAATATGTTGGGTGATGAGTATTTTGAGACATTTGCTAACAAGGTTTTTGTTTGTTTGAGGACATTTTAAATGAGTTTCAGAAATTCCGAGGAAAGGTGGGGGCTAAAAAAAAGAGTCCCGTTACGTTGAGTTTTACAAAGGTGATCCCAGGGGGTGTAATTCTGCATAATTATGTGAGTATTAATGGTGAAAGATATGTCCGTTTAGATGAATTCGAAGTTTGGTGGTTTACGAATGTATGATTTAACATTTGTTCTAATTCCTAGCCAAACAGGGAGGTAGAAGCCTTTCAGACCAGAACTTGTATTTACGAGCGGAAAATCTGTGATGTGTGATGGTACGCATAAAAATGCAGAAATTAGACCCCTGGTTCATAAATTAGTTCTAATTGGATTGGAAAAGTTATACTTTAGCAAAATTAAGTGAATAGATGGTAAACGCCAACCATCTGTGTTTTTTAAAAGAGAAAAAAAAAAAAGGTTGAGAGTTTTTGCTTTGTTCCAGAGCGCGCTGATAGACATTGTTTATTTGAGTTGATTCATTGAGTACTAACAAAGAGTAATTGAGATAGCTGGTAAATATGGGAATATTCAAAGGTGTATACATTACATGCTTTGATAGGACTTTTGAGAAGTTAAAGAATAAGATTTTGTTTTATGGGTTTATGTTAAATTGTGAATTTAAAGGTTTAAAAAGAAAAAGGGAGAGTTTATATTTTCTTTTGTCTTAAGGGTATTGTTTGATTGATGTGATTGCGAGTCGTAGCGTAATTCTAGCATGAATTACTTATTCTAAGAGCAGTTTTAAGTGTGCGAACATGGATTTAATGAAACAAGAGAACGTTTTGTGGATGTTAAGAGATGATTGGTTTAAACACTTTGATGTTCTGAAAAGGGAACTATGCATATGCTTTGAAGAGGTATATGGGCAAACGTTTTAAATCAAAATAGTAAAATCTAGAGGTTTTTAAGGAGTTTTGATAAAGGTATTAGATGCAATGTGGTTATGAAATGAGAAAGAGAAAATAATTGCAATGTACTTTTGTTTGGAGTTTGACTGTAATTTGATTTCTTGAGTTTTCTTTGAGAGTTTTATCAGGGCATGGTACAATGTTTTGGGATAAACAGTTAGGCAGTGATGAGGTTGTTTCATTATGGTATTGGTTCATAAAGAGGGTTATTATAACTTGGTTTTGAAATAATTTGGGAAGACTCATTAAGTCTTCCCAAAGTAAATTGTCTCAGTAAATTGTGGTTATGATGGTTTGTGCTAAGTAGCTTGTTCTGGACTGCAGCCAAAGCAAGTTATGAAGTTCTACCTATCTAACCTATATAGAAATATAGATGGGGTATAAGTTTGGCTAATGGTTACATTAAGAACATTTTATGGTCTATGTTTCATTTTGAAATCATACAGATTAAATTCTGGTTTAAATACAGAAACATTTTTTTAAAAAGGGAATCTGAAATATAAAGGTATTCATTTGAACTGTTCCTAAAGGTTTTTTGAAGAAAAGATAATAAGAGACTAAAAGTTGAGGTTATTCGTAATTTGGTTGTTTTCTAAAATAGTTTTATTTTATACAAATTGGTTCCAAAGTTGGTTGCTTCAGAGTAAGCTTGTTAATTCATAAAAAGGGAAAAGAGTTAAAATATTTACTGATAGTTAAATACATCATTGGTGTTACATATGATTTTGGGAAAGGTATGGAAACAGGAAGTTTCTTATTTTCACTTATAGAACAACTTGCTGTATGCAAATGTGGAATTCACTCTAACAATGATGATTATTCCACAGGGAAAATGCTAGTGCTGATACTAGCTGGAAAAGTTTCTAGATTGCCTGCATGCATTGATGAACTAACTAGAATATGTTTTTGATGTTGATACGTTTACAGGAAGTGATGAGATGATGTTGCTATGTCCGGATGAGCCTAACTTGACAAATTTGGGTTTACAGGACTCTTTTGAGGAAAATTGTTGTGTGACCTTGATACAACATTTGTTACAGATTCTTTAAGGGAAGCGCAGGCTTCTTAGCGAGGAAGAGGTGACGTTTAGGAATTTATGACTGACTGATGACTGACTGATCCAAACAGAGAGTGACTATGGGGGTTTTATGGTTTTATGTCTTTAGTTTCAGTAGTTCGGATTTGTGATAGGACTGTGAGGGTTTGATATGATATTGCTGAGTTGAAAGTATTGGACTGTATTTAACCCAGAGTGAGAATTTTGTTTTGTTTGAGTATATTTGATCAGAATTACAGAATACAGCGGACAGATGGAGAAAGGAATGGTGGAATGGAGATTCGAACTTGGACTTACCCACAAGAAAATGCGTTTTGGAAAAAGGAAGGATATGAGAATAAAAATGGAGGTTGTATGGTCTGCATAAAACATTTATCTTGAGATTTTGCTAAGTTAACACATGGAAAGATCATGCCTCTACAGTTTGTGTGATATCAAGAACGCATTATTTTAGCATACATGAGGATTTGTAATGGATGCATAGTCATTTTGTCCCTTTGTCCCACATATGGGACAATACTTGTCCCATATGTGGGACAAGTATTATGAGAAAAGGAATTTAAACACGATAAACTTCACAGTTAAGGTTAGAGAAACCATTTGGGTATTGATAGATGGATTTTGTAGAGTTCAATTTTTGGAGAAGTGATACTGTTTTAATGATTGTTGATGGTTGTTGGATGGGAAGAAGTTTTAGACTTCTCAGGTAGATTTGGGCTCAGTGGTCAAGTTTTGTTAATTTAGATTATTCTTCTATGAGATTTTTCTTTGAGGATATGTAATGATAATGGGTCACACTTGTTTATGGAAGTTATTTTGGTGTTGATAGCATTCAACATTGTGTTAATCACTTCAGTTGAATGAGAGAACAGAACTTTGAAGACTAAGTCAGACGACAAGAAGTCAGTTACCTTTAACTGACCTCTGTGAGAATGTGCTTGTTTATCACTGTGCAACCTTTTGGAATCTACTTTGTGTGAGATTCACAGGCAGGTGAAGGAGGCTATTCCTATGACTGGACCGCTGCATGATTTGATACCAGGGGACTGGATTGTGGTGAAGGACCTGAAACGCCTGGTAAAACCCAAGGTGGACGGGGCCATACCAGATTCTCCTGACGACTAATCCAGTGGTTAAGATCGGAGGGAAGAGCAACGTGGATACATGCTAACCATTGTACGCGTGCACCTTGTCTGGAGACGGAAACAGAGGAAATGCGTTCTGCGTAGTACCAAGGAAATTTCCGAGCTGTACGCAAAGTGCAGTGTCGTTGAAAGTTGCCCTGAGCAATTTGATCGTTGTTTGCGATTGGTTCGACTCGACTACACTGACTGAAAGAAGTTTGTCTACAAGCCAACTGAAGATGGTCACTACGGATGCACAATCATGGCATCCGTTCCGACAACCTGGACTTTGTGGTATACGGGGTACAATGGGTTTTGTCTTGGGAATGGCATTTCTTATTGTGTTTCCAAGGTTCTAATGATATTATGACGACAAATGTAATGACTTCAATTGTTTCACCAGTAATGATGCAGCTGTTAAAAAGAGATGTGCCTACGAAGTTTAAAGCTAGAAATCAGGTAGCTGCAGGATTAGAATGATGTTTTTGCGTACGGCTAGCAAAATGTGGATTGTATTAATTATACATATTAGAATCAGAAACGTTTTATTAATTACATGGTGGATACGATTTCTGGGTTAGAGAACAAGGGCTAAGACTTTTTCAATTCAGATGGTGAACTATAGTCCTTTAGAGGATTCTGACTGGGTTCCACCATTTAAGGATGAAGAGGCTACTGTGAGTGATATGTAATTCTCTTGTTATTTTTGGGGTTATGTTTTGATTAAAGGGGGTTACGTTATTTTCTTGCCTCCATATCTGTGTGGATGTTTGATATTATTTTTGTATGCTTATGCTTTTGTATGCCTATGTTGTTTCAAAAAAAAAAAGTAAGGAATGTGATGGCATTTTTTGATATAGTTACTAAGAGTGTATTTTTAATAGACTGAGGTTGTGTTTAAACAAATGGATGTTGCAGTTGGTCTTAAGGTATTTATGGTGTTGGTTTATGATGCCTGATTGAGAAGCTAGGGGCACGGAGGTTGGGGGATGTTTGAGTTCTGTGGCCTAAAGGGAGAAGGGTAGATGGATCAGTTGATCTAGCAGCTCTGACCTTTTGGCCAAGGAGATTGTGTCCTGTGTCCTGTTTGTGTTTCATTAAGGGTATCCTTACTGTCCTCATTTAGAGAAAGAGCCGTGACATCAAAAGACTTTGGTATCTTGACCTGGGGGGTTATATTGTCTTAACTGTCACTGACCAGTGTTAGCCAATCACAGAGACCACTGCATTGATGAATTGATCATTTATTAGGGCATCTGTTTTAAGTGTATAAAAGCACAAGCTTTATGATTGTTCTTCATCACTCTTGCGAACGACCTGTGGCTAGCACCTCCTTCGTAATGACTGATCAGCAAAGCTTTGTTTAATATTACGTAATTGTATAATCTAAATAAATTGTTTTAAAATCACATCTCTTGACTACTCAGATCTACACAGTGCCACCTGAATTTCCACCTTTACAGACAGTTACACATGAACGTTTGATTGATTTGGTTAACACAGTGCAGTGCAGTGTGCTTGCCAGCACTGAATGGACATCTCCCACAACCTCCAGTGAGTCTAGGTTTACTTTTAAATGATGATTATTCATGTATACAACAAAGAGCCCATAATGATGTGTCAGTAGCTGCTCCTGGTCTGTAGGTTGTTTGAGGCTCCTGGAAGCTGTGGTTGAGCGCCTCCTGCAGGCTGAGCTGGGCACTGCTGTACTCTGCCCTCAGCAGCTGCAGCCTGGCCATGGCCCCCCTCTGGACACAGCAGCTCCTGGACCAGAGCCCGCTGAGACATCTGCACACACACACACACACACACACACACACACACACAGTACATACACAGTACATACACACACACAGATCTGCATACACACACATGCACACACACACACAGTACATACACACATATACAATACACCGTTACGTCACCAGACATCATGTCTCTAGTTTTGGTCTGGATGATGTCTGTGTTTTGTTTGTTCATTCCCTCCCACTCAATCCAATTCTCCGTCTGATTGGTCCAGTCCGGTCTCTTCCCAGATCCAATCAACAGCCTCCCCTATCACAACCATCATCAAGACTTGCCTCCCATAGAAGCTGCACCTTTCTTCAGCCCCAGGAGAGGGAACTGATCCATGATGTGGAAAGAGTTGTTAGTATGAGGACTGGGTTTTGTGTTGACTTTGTACTTGGTAGGAGAATAGCTGGAGTTGATCTTGTTGTCTTTATGCCTGTACCCTGTATAGAGCTTTGTGTTGGTTTGTTTCCACCTTCATACAGTGGAAAGGGGATCATGAAGCTGCCCATGGGCCTGCATCCCATCACATCGTTTCTATCCTGTTGAACAACACCAGGTAAGGAGAGGGGCACTTTGGGATTCGAGTCATTATGTGGTTAGGAATCAGAATCATCAAACACGGGACGAGATGTTAAAACTGTCCATTGTGCCAATAGATGGTATGCACTCACATGAGATTTGCCGTGATGTTGACAGAGTGGCATGGGAGGTTTATTTCTTCGACTGGGTTAAGATGGGACACATCCTCAGTAGTGTGCCTCCGAATCAGTGGCTGTTTCGGCCTTTAATCACTAAACACCCTCATCAAAGGTGGCCAGCTAAAGGGTGATCAAGCCTTAGCTTGTGTCCCATGCCCAATTCAGATTTCCCACAGGACTATGCAAGGCAGGGGCGTTCTCTTGAGCCAGCCCTACAGCTGACCGCATACCTCACATGCCCTCCTCATGTTGGAGGGATCTGAATTGGGTTCTCATGAAGTGATAGCCCAGCAAGGGTCCTTCCATTTGATCCAGATCCACTGGCTGCCTCTTTCAGCTGCTTGACAAACTGCTCGGACGGTCTGCCGCAGAGCCTGTCCATGGATTCCAAGTTCTCTCAGCAACCTGATGGTGGAAGAAGCCGCGAATCCTCTGCATCCCACTTCAACTGGCCAGACTTTTGCATTCCAGCCACGCTGAGTTGCGTCTGCAGCCAACTCTGTGGAAGGCAGTTTCTTACGCTCGCAGGCCTCTTCAACAGAGTTTTCCCACGGGACTGTGAGCTCTGTGATGTACACGATGTGAAGGGGACCAGAGTACCATGTCTGGCCTAAGGTTGCTAGAAACAATCTCAGGTGGGAAAAGGAGTTGCTGGCCAATATGGACAGGCATCTTCCAGTCCCGGGCCATGGCTAGGTGTCCAGTGTCTGGCTTCGTAGGAGGATGCTTGGGCCTTTTCTGTCCCTCCCGGATGAATGTTGCCGTTTTAACGGGATTGCTTGTTTTTGAAGGTAATGAATTGGTTGCACTCCTCTTGGTCTCAAGTGCTGCAGCCAGGCTCTTGAGGACCTGATTGTGCCTCCAGGTGTAGCGGCCTTGTGAGAGGCTGGTCTTGCAACCTGTCATGATATGCCTGAGAGTCGCTGGAGCTGGGCAGAGGGGGCAGGTCGGGTCCTCGCCTTACCATGGATGGAGGTTCTTTGGTGATGGAAGCACCTCGTAAACAGCTCTTCTGATGAAGCTCATGTTGCTTGCCTCCATTTGCCAAAGCTCCTCCAGTTGATCCTTCTCCTCTCCAGGCCTTCCCACCGCGTCCATTGCCCTTGTTTAGCAGGAGAGACAGCCTTTGCACTTCTCCTCGTCTCCTCCTGTCTGCGCACCTCCTCGACCACCAGCTTCCTGCGTTCAGACGTTGTTGCCTTATGGAACGTTGGTCTGCTTGCTGCCAGGCCAACGCCTCCTCTTCCATGCTGGATATTCCCCACCATGTCTTGGTGTCTCAGGGCTGATGTTGCTCGCTGCACAGCCTTGGATGATGTCCATTTCCGTCCAGTTTGTAGGGGAGGTGCAGCCTTGCTAATGGTCTGGTTTTTGGAGTCCTTCAATGTCACCTGAAGTCTTACTTCAGAGCACTTGTACTCCTCCATTAGACTTGTAAGAGGTAGTTCAAGGACTCCTTTGCCATAGAGGCCGATGTTACTCAGACATGGTGGGACACCCAGCCATTTCTTCACGTATGAGGTGATGGTTCGCTCCATCTTCTCCACTGTTGTTATTGGGACCTCACAGACGGTGAGTGGCCACATTACCCGGGGGAGAAGTCCAAACTGTAGGCACCAGAGCTTGAGCTTCCCAGGCAGTAGGGTCTTGTTGATGTTCTCAAGACCGTCGGCGATGTCCTGCCTTACTTGCTGCACTTGATCTGTATCCCGGAGGCTTTCGTTGCGCCATCTGCACGTTCTCTACTTCCTGCCATTTTGGAGGGTCAGTGTCCAGATTCAGAATTCTGGTGGTTGAGTAGGTGGGATGTCATGTGGGATGATTATCTGCTCATGCCTTTTCGTGTCCTGGTGGACCTTTTCCACATGTTCTTCCAGGATAGAAAACAAATATCCCCCCTCTGTCAGACCCGCCTCCTTATATGAGCCAATAGGAAACAGGAGGAGGAGCTGAAACTTGATCCTGAGAGCAGGAGCTGAAAAGAGGCAAGCACACAGGAGAAACACCACACATAAGAAATGTAATTATCTATTTCATTTTATTTCATTATATAGTTGATTTTAATGAATCCACAACATATGGCTAAGAAGCTACAATTAGATGAATCTATATGGAATGTATGGCGCACATGTTCACATTTCAGTAGGATATGATTATTAATATCACTGGGTTCTGTTCTGTCTCTGACACCTAAACTGATGATTCAGTGTGTTTTCAAGCAGCTTTGCTTTAGATCTAGAACAGTTACTTATGAAAGGAAGCCTACAAGTATTACACAGTCTTAGACTGACATCTAGTGGACAGAAGTGGAACTCCCGAAGCAGATTTCTGGTTGGGTTGGTTAGTGTGGATAACATTAGCATGGCGACCACCTCCACAGCAATATCAGGTTGTTGTTGAACACATTCAGTTGAGGCTGCACTGCCTGGTGTGGTGGGTGGGACTGTGGCCAGCTCAGGGTCCAGCCCTCCCTTAGAGTCCTCCCCAGACCTGCTTCCCTGGCTGCTCTGAGAGACACTCACCTCTCTCCCACTGTCTCTCTCTCCATCCCTCTCTCCATCTGAGAGACACTCACCTCTCTCCCACTGTCTCTCTCTCCATCCCTCTCTCCATCTGAGAGACACTCACCTCTCTCCCACTGTCTCTCTCTCCATCCCTCTCTCCATCTGAGAGACACTCACCTCTCTCTCACTGTCTCTCCCTCTCCATCCCTCTCTCCATCTGAGAGACACTCACCTCTCTCTCACTGTCTCTCTCTCTCCATCCCTCTCTCCATCTGAGAGACACTCACCTCACTCTCACTGTCTCTCTCTCTCCATCCCTCTCTCCATCTGAGAGACACTCACCTCTCTCTCACTGTCTCTCTCTCTCCATCCCTCTCTCCATCTGAGAGACACTCACCTCACTCTCACTGTCTCTCTCTCTCCATCCCTCTCTCCATCTGAGAGACACTCACCTCTCTCTCACTGTCTCTCTCTCTCCATCCCTCTCTCCATCTGAGAGACACTCACCTCTCTCCCACTGTCTCTCTCTCCATCCCTCTCTCCATCTGAGAGACAGTTGCCAATGCCCCACACCTGCCCTCTGGTCCGCTCCACCTCTGACCCAGCCCCACTATGTACAGCATTGTAGCGCCGCTCTTGCTCATTCTGGGGGTTTGTGAGCGGGTGAGGAGTCAAGTTTGTAACGGTTAACCATGGTCACCTACGGGTGTACATTAACCACATACTCAGATGCCAATACAAGATCATTGCCTCATTTGACCGTAGCCTAATGATCCTAAATGACACATATGACCAATAAGCCTCCCTGCTCAGCAGCTGTGTGAAGTCTGTTCCCCACACTGCTGTTTCACAGGAGAAATGAATCCTGAGTAGAGCCAGGCCACCGTGCCACAACATGTGTCAAACACATCAGTGCATCACAGATCACAGCACATGAATAGAGTGGAAGTGTTTTCTGTTCACATGAGTGACGTCATGATCAGATGGGGCCCTCACAGCAACGTGAGTGCAGTCGATGGCTCCCATTACATTAGGAAATTGGCTCATCGCTGCGAACTGCAGCGTAATGTTGGCCTGCTCAGCGCCAGTGAAGGGAAAGTGTCTGTACCGGGGTGACATACGGATGAGAGCGTTCCATCCAGCTGGCGTGGTGAGGCTCAGGGAGGGTTGGGAAATGCCTGAGCGCTCAGCCATCAGTTATCACTCAGTCTTTTGTCACATTTAATTTGTTAAAACCTATGTTTGATTCCCCATGATGGATGACAGTTTAGTTAGCAGTAAAATCTTGATGATCATTTACATCCAAGGTGTCCAAGGGTGAACTGGAGATGATTATTCATGCTTTTATTTCTTCTCGTTTAGATTATTGTAATAGTCTTTTTACCTGTTTGAACAAGAAGGAGCTCGACCGTCTCCAGGCCGTTCAGAACTCTGCTGCAAGGCTTTTAACGCACATTAACAAAAGAGCACACATTACACCTGTTTTAGCATCACTTCACTGGTTACCAATCCAGTACAGAATTCAATTTAAAATCCTGGTCCTCACCAGAGCCCTGAATGGAGAAGTTCCTCCCTACATTTCTGATTTAATACAGCTTCATACCCCCACCCGTAATTTGAGGTCATTGGGTCAGAAGCATTTAGTGGTTCCCTGTACCCATTTTAAAACTAGAGGGGATTGATCATTCCGAGCAGTGGCCCCTAGGTTGTGGAATGCCTTGCCTCCCTTTCTACGGTGTGCAAATTCTGTCGAAGCTTTTAAAAAGCAACTCAAGACTTTGCTATTCAAGCAGGCTTTTAGTTAGTTGAGGGGTTTTTATGGTTGTCTGTCATGTTTCTATTTCTATTTAAATGTTCTGTATTCTTTATTTGTAGTGTTATATTGCATTTTGTTGTGAAGCACTTTGTGATTTTATCTGCGAGAGTTGCTATACAAATAAACTTTACTTACTTACATAATGTACATTTTGTTTTTGAGAATTTCTTGGAATACCAATTATTGTGACATGCATATTTTTGAATAGCAACAAGAATTCAAAAGATCTTGGTAAATATTGTGATTTTTAACATTAACTCAATAAAAGATTGACCTATTAGGGTGCTAAAATGTTTTATTTATTTATTTGTATCCATGACAATCCCAAGAAGATCAAACTCGTTTGATGGAATTCCAAACCATTGTCACAATGAAAGAATTACAGTGTCGAACATTCCATTCTAAAGTTACCATGAATATGATGTACCAAACACAGCAGAAATCACAGACACAAGACAAGCACTGCCGCTTTACAATTACAATTATATAAAAAACGAAAGACAAACCAGCAAATTCCTCTTTCACTGCGAGGTAAGTTAAGCCTAAAATAAAGTTATTGCCTACAGTCTGTACAAAACAATGTTAGGCCTATGTTAAAAATATAGGCCTATTCATGACTTTTGGTGTCTCAACAGGAGACCAGTCTCACGTAGTGGGTTTTTTCTGTCTTCAAAAACAATATTTCTACACAAATAATTAAATATAATATAAAAACATGACATTACCAAACCTGCAGGCCAATGTTACTCCCTGTAGTCTTGATCCAAATGTTTCTCTCCACACAGAACTGCAGAGAACCAAAGACTCGTATTACGGTCTCTATATTGAAAACAGTAACAGTGCAAGTTACATTTATTTATTCAAGTTGTTAATGTGTGATTGCACTTAGAAAACAATTGATCTTTTGATGGTGTTTCTGTACTCAGGTCTGGTATATGAAGAGACGCGACCAGCTGCTGAAGATCCAGGAGGAGATACTCAGAGAGACCGAGAAGGAGTGTCGTCTCTCTGGGCTGTTTGGCAGAAAGGTACGTCACAACAACCTGGTGTAGAGAAACAGTACATCACATTCTGGAACAAAGGATTTCCTTTATTTCTCTGTCTGTCAACTTTCTCTTCTCTCTCTCTCTCTCTCTCTCTCTCTCTCTCTCTCTCTCTCTCTCTCTCTCTCTCTCTCTCTCTCTCTCTCTCTCTCTCTCTCTCTCTCTCTCTCTCTCTCTCTCTCTCTCTCTCTCTCTCTCTCTCTCTCTCTCTCTCTCTCTCTGTGTCTCTCTCTCTCTCTATCTCTTTCTCTGTCTGTCTCTGTCTCTGTCTCTTTCTCTGTGTCTCTCTCTCTGTCTCTGTCACTCTCTCTAACTCTCTTGTATTTTTCTCTGGTGAAGGTCACCATGGAGGGACTTCATAGGAGTATGAGGTCAGACATGTGCTCTCTGGCCTTCCTCACAGCCTGATGCCCTCTCACTCCACCTCTGAGGTCCCCGGAGCTCCCAGTCTCCTGCAGGAAACTGGAGAGCTCACCCCCAGGCTGGTCACCATCACCTTCCGCCACCTGCTGGGTGGAGGTACCCAGGGAGGAACCACCTGGACCTCCGTAGACGGGCTGAGGGCCAAGGCCGCCATGGAGGAGATCCGGTGGCTGCTGAAGGACACCGTCACCTCTGTCCTGGCTCCGTACGGGGACGTCCCGGTGCACAAGATTGTGTTCATCACCTCAGCTCTGGCCCGGGATGTGGTGAAGGCTGTCTTTGACAGGTTTGAGGTGGAGTCTTCCACTTTCTGCCTGCTGAATGACAGCTACAACTTGCATTCTCTGGAGGCAACCAGGAAGTTGGTGGATGAGGTGGCAAGGGGGAACAAGGTCATTGTGTTTTCAGTCTGGAGCTTATAGATGTCAAAATCACTCACATTTCACGTTTCTCTCACGACAGCTCCAGAACATGTGGGCATAAACTAGCTCTTAAACTAAGTCTCACTGTTTGAACTGTCTATCAACAGGGTCATAACAAGCCAGGTGCTGAGAGCTCCTTCAGCCTCAAGGAGAGCATCACCGTGGACACTGATCCCCAGGCAGAAAAGGTGAAGAAAGCAGATTGATTCATAGTTGGCTTTGGGTTCAGTGTTATCGTGACCAAAATGGGAGATTGTTTTCAATGGCAACTGAACCTTAATTCTCCCTCCAGTCTTGGCCTACCTCAATGGAGAAAGGCCTCACCATCAAGGCCATCATCCAGGACCAGAAGGAGATCAAGGCCCTGGCCAGTGCTGGAGCTGACATGAAGACCAGTCAGAACAGACATCTGACTACATCTCAGCTGTCCACAGCTTCTCTGGCTGAGTCTGGCCTCGACCTCACCCCGAGGGAGGCTGGGGCTCATGCTGCTGAGGGGAAGCTGGACAGAGGCAAGGCCTCAAAGCTGGCCCTAGAGGCTGGCCTCACCAGCACCAAGACCCTGGCCCTAGAGGCTGGCCTCACCAGCACCAAGACCATGGCCCTAGAGGCTGGCCTCACCAGCACCAAGACCCCGGCCCTAGAAGCTGGCCTCACCAGCACCAAAACCCTGGATCTAGAGGCTGGCCTCACCAGCACCAAGACCCTGGCCCTAGAGGCTGGCCTCACCAGCACCAAGACCCTGGCCCTAGAGGCTGGCCTCACCAGCACCAAGACCCTGGCCCTAGAGGCTGGCCTCACCAGCACCAAGACCCTGGCCCTAGAGGCTGGCCTCACCAGCACCAAGACCCTGGCCCTAGAGGCTGGCCTCACCAGCACCAAGACCCTGGCCCTAGAGGCTGGCCTCACCAGCACCAAGACCCTGGCCCTAGAGGCTGGCCTCACCAGCACCAAGACCCTGGATGGAGCTTCTGCCAAGATGCTGTTGCTTCTAGAAGATGAGCCACTGCTGAGCATCCATGGTGTCTTCCCTCAGGAGGCTCCAAGACTCCTCATGGTGTGAACATGAAATCATTCTTTTGTTGACAAGTTTCACCAGACTGAATAATACCATTGCACATGTGGTATGAATATGCTTCAGTTTGGAAGTTTATGCCATTGCTCTACAGTATAGTTTATGGTCTTACATGCTTAGTATTGTCTGTTCACAGACCAGTGAGGTCCCAGCTGACGTGGAACAGGAGAGCTGCATTGGTGAGTACCTTCTCAGATACCAGGAAGCTACATGCACAAGTTCTACTACATACACACTTCTCAGATACCAGGAAGCTACATGCACAAGTTCTACTACATACACACTTCTCAGATACCAGGAAGCTACATGCACAAGTTCTACTACATACACACTTCTCAGATACCAGGAAGCTGTGTGGAGAACATGCAGATACAGTGTTAATGCAGGTTTTCTTCCTCAGTGGGCGGACAACAGGAGGAGGATGGAGGGGAGGAGATAAGGGGGGGGATGAGAGGATTCCTCCGTCGAATGAGGAAGCTCTTTACCTGCTGCTCTGCCTCCTCAGAAGAGGAGGACTAGAGAGGCTCCCAAACAGTGAGAGGGACCTGAGGACCAGGCAATATCATCAATATGGACCCCTTGGACATAACCTGTGTCCATCACAGAGCCTGAGCACAAAAGAAAATGTACTTTGTAGCCATGTCTTTTTTTGTGGTTGACTTTTTATTTATGGGGATTTACTGAAAATAGCGTGTTTGTCAGTGTTCATTATTTTGATTTACAAATATATATACATATATACTGTATACATAAAAATGAAAATATATAGTCTCTGCTACACTAGGGTCCAAACAATTGAAGTACAGCATTCAAACATTTGAACATTAAAGTTCAAATGTGGCATCATTTCAATGTAAACGTTTTGTAACACGGCGCACAATGCAGCAGAGGGATAAGACAAGAAGCCCTTTTAGACTCTCCATGTGGTTCAATTCTTCAATGAAAAAGCCACACGAACCCAAGCACCTTAGAACCCTGCAGAGCATTCCATAAGAGAGCCAGAGGCAGGAGACAGAGAAACAGCATGAAGGAGGCTTGAGACAGATCAGAGGGAACAGAACAGAACATGAGGTCTACTGCAGGTTTTAGGCAAAGTACATCTTGTATGTGAACACCAGGGTGCATGTGTTGAAAGAAAGATCGGGTGATATTAAGACCCGCTTCCATGATAGGTTTGTTGTTTTGTGGACATTGTGGATGTCAGCTAGTGGTCACAGCCAAACAGCTCCAGGGAAACCCTGTGCTGTTCCGGAAGGGTCCGGGCCGTGAGCATGGTCACTGGTGTGGGGAGGGGGGAGAGCGCTGTTGTGCTGTAGCAGATTAGAGCTACCAAAATGAAGGGTCAACTTGACTCTTTTAACAGCGAGCAATTTCAACCTTGATATATTCATATGTGAAATCAATATTATAAAAGTTATGGCATTGTATGACATGGTTCAAAAGTTTTGCAATCTAGTTAGACTTTACAGTCGATAAAAACATAATTAAGAACCTACAATTAGCAGTCACAGCGTTTGACAATGGAGATTCAATCTGCTCCCTGATGGTTTGTGCATTAGCTGTGCGTGTGTGGTCCGCCCCCTAGTGGATTGCTGGTGGAACTGCAGGTGACCGTGCTGCCTCCAGCCAAGCTGGTACAGAACATAGTTCTGTTGCTGTCAGGAACATGCTAGGTAGCAGTACAAGTCACTGGAGGGGCTAATGCTCCAGAGGCGATCCTGAGGTTTTCATCTGTAAAATGAAGGCAGTCTGCATTGACACTGAGCACACATAGAAGCAAGCCATGTAACCATACGTTTTATTCAATCGTCTTGAGGCAACAATAGTTGATTGAACACCGGTTGACCATAAACTAAAGTTGAAGGTAAAGAGACGAGAAGACCCAAACTCATGTTCTCCTGTTCAACCAAGATCCAGACTCCACGCTCAGGAGACTCACAAGCCTTCATGTCGGCTTCCTCGGTTCACCTGGTGACCAGAAACCAATTACTGCTGATATCATTCACCTGTCCTCAAAGTCTTGTTCTAGGGACAGTTCCCTTCCTGACGGAGGGTGTTAGTCCTTACATGTATAAGGTAATAATATCCTGTTAATATCTTTCTTAGTTTTATAGTGCTCAACAGGTATCTCACTTTGAAGGGACAATATTTGCACATATAAAGGAGCTGCACATTGCTGAAACAAAGAGAAACTCAAGAAAAGACAATAACATGTCTGATCAGGTAGTGATTGGTATAGCAGCATTGATCAGCAGTATGTTATCATTCCTTCACACATGTTTGGATGCAAAAACAACTCCTTTCGAATGCACTGCAAGCTCTGCACACCCAAGTAGGCTACCACGAGCTAATGGCTTTCACAAACTCACCGTCTAATTTGAATAAAGGCAACTAGTCATCATATCTTCCGCTCCATGAAACACATGTTAATGCTTAGTTGTAGGCTACACATATATGGTTCTTTAATGTATTTGCGTTGTACTAAAATGCGTTCATTTTCAATGGGCATAAACAGGTGCAGCCCACATTTTTCAACATTAACATTTCAATATAACAAGTCATTATGGCCTTTGGAAAAATGTTTTTTTTGGGGGGGAGGTGGGGTCGTGCATTATAGACCCCTGTGCCTAAGCTTTTGTCCTTAATGGCATTTTTTCCCCTTACTACTTTTACTTTTATACTTTAAGTAGTTTTGAAACCAGTACTTTTATACTTTTACTTGAGTAAAAAGCTTGAATTGATACTTCAACTTCTACAGAAGTATTTTTAAACCCTAGTATCTATACTTCTACTTGAGTAATGAATGTGAATACTTTTGACACCTCTGAACACAACACACACATAAGTACATCAGAATCTTAGAACCTTTTCTGAGTCAACGCGCACCTCCCTGTGCTATAGCTTTGTTAGGAAAACAAACAGGACCGTTACACTCCAACAGCAATATAACTTGTTTATTGACAATGATCAGATACAGTAGAGTGTTCCGGACGGCAGTGAGTCTCTGTGATGGTCTTCTCCTGATATCCACTCAGCCCAGCGAGTTCCAGCCAGGTGAGAAACTCCCAGTCCTCGTCCGTACTGCTGAAAGTACATTTCTGGCTCCTTGGCAACGGTCCTTACGTTGTCCGGGAGAAAGTGGGCCAGGAGACCTGCAGGGTAGAAGAACCGAGAGGCAGGAAACCAGAACAAACATCCCACATCAGCCTCCTGGAGATCCTCCAGGCCGTGTGTCCAAGTGTCCTTGAGCAAGACACTGGACCCCAAGCTGCTCCCGATGAACAGGCTAGCCTTGCATGGCAGCTCCGTCGCTGTGGGTGTGTATGAATGGGTGAATGAGAGGCATAATGTAAAGTGTTGTGGGTGCCGGGATGGGCGGCTGTGGCTCAGAGGGTAGAGAGAGAGTTCTATCCCCAAATCCTCCAGGCAGGCACGTGCACAGATAGACCCCTAGTGGTGCTCAAGCACCAGTTGCGATGTAATGTTTTCAGCAGCGCTAATGTTGTGGTTAATTCATCACCAAACAACGTCAGGGGATTGCACAAACACCGTCATTACCTGTTTGTCTGATGCTGCGGGTCAGAGAAGAAGTAGGCTGCAGCCGTTTGGCCTGGCGCTCAGCACTGCATGAGCACTAAGTGGAGGAGGAGGGAGGGGCGCGGGCTTGTGAGCGCCGCGGAGCATTTCAGGGCGAAATTCTCACAAGAACTTAAATAAATGCCCCGTCAGATATCAAAACACATTTGGGGGGAATTGATGACAGAGCAAAATATTGATGAATGAAGAAAAAATAGGGCTCCAGCAGAAGGGGCACTTTTCTCATCCAGGGCAAAAGGGCAGGTGCTTGAGCACCACTAGGGGTCTATCTGTGCACGTGCCAATGGGTGCCCCTTTTTTTGGTTTGAGCACCTGCCCCCCAAAATGTCTGTGTAAATGTACTGAGGCACAGACAAACCAGACCTCCAGGTTTGTACTGAGGCACAGACACACCAGACCTCCAGGTTTGTACTGAGGCACAGACAAACCAGACCTCCAGGTTTGTACTGAGGCACAGACAAACCAGACCTCCAGGTTTGTACTGAGGCACAGACACACCAGACCTCCAGGTTTGAGACTAAGACTGGACTCAGTCAAGTCTTGTCCCAGTAATTTGACCCCGAGGAGCACCCATTCTCACTCTCACTACTTAAATCAGTAGGCCGTCCTACTGGCTCCCAGACATCTCGAAGGTCTTGGCGATGGACTTTCGAAGCGCACGGAACATTCGTACGTGTAGAGGACGTCTAGGGGGCTCCTGCTTGGTCTCGTGGTCCTTCGACAGCTCCAGATTGGCAGGCGAACCACACTTAGTCCCTGTGACAAGACAACATTTTAAATTGGTGAATTTGAAGTTAGGCTTTGTCAGATTTAATTAGCCAAATCTACAGGATTACTTTGTGATTCATTAAGGATGACAAGCAGTGGTGGTCGCTCACCAGGTGTGACGTGAGAGCTGGGGGGAAGCTCCTCCTGGGCTGAGGGCTTCTTGGGCTCCGTCTTTCTCTTCAGGAACTGCAGGGGAAAACACAGAACATGCTGGAATCTATGGAAACTATGACAACACCTCTCAGTCCACCAAAGCATCAGGATTAAGAACCACAAAAGCCACTCAGTCCCAACACTGCCTCTTCATTCTATACATGCTCCATTACATGAATAACCAACCCATGGTGATTCATTCTGTACTCATACGATATACTATAAGCTCTGCTCTATAAGTTCTATTACATAAATAACCCACCTTGTTCTTGAAGAGCTTGGCTTTCTTCGGCAGGCTCCACCACTTCAAGCCCTTCTTAGCCTTTCTTGTCTCTCCTGCAGAGGTCGACGCTGTCCCAGCATCCATGATGACCGCTGCAGGGCTGAGCTCACCGAGATCTTCCCCAGGACACGGAGCTGCAGCAGCAGACTCACACAGAGTGTCCATCACTCTCTCGGTCAGGATCCTGACCGTGCGGTCCAGGGTCTCCTGGCAGGCCAGGCTGGAGGTCGAGGGAAGGTTCAGCTCAAGGCTCTTCTGCAGCTGACTCTTAACCGAGCTCTCAGCAAAGCTGTGGATGAGCTCCTGTCTGGAGGGCATCGGGGGGCTTTCTGGCAGCATCAGCTCTGACGTGCATCTGGTGGAGCCCACGGGGCTCTGAAGATGCAGGCCGGTGGTGGCTGTCTGCCGGCGGAGCCGACGGACGTTGGCGAGCAGACTCTCTGAGGCGGTCTTGATCTGGAGCGCGTCTAATTCGGCGGAGTCCAGTCCTACGGCGGCGTTGGAGACTGTTGGACCCTCTTCGTCCTCACATAACTGGCTGAGATTCTCCAGTATGGAGTCCAAGAGGGCACAGGTCAGGAGGCCGTCCTCACTCCTCTTCAGTTCAGCAGTGGAGCACTCTGAAGCGACTACTTCTGCTCTCATGGCACTGAGAATCACCCCAAGGGTCCTCTTGGTCCAAGAGATGGACGCCTTCGGAGGGACGATCTCAGATACACGTTCTTCAAGAGCCGACAGCTTGTCTGCAGCTTTCTGCAGGGTCCTCAGTGTGCTGTCATAAAGCTGCTGGCTGGAGGAGTGGACCTGCTCCCAGAACTTCATGCCACCAGATCTCGCCTTTGCTGAGGCCTTGTGCTGCTCAACCACCTCATGGAGATCGTCTAGGATCGAACCAAGCAGGTTCTCGCAGTTCTCAGAGGAGACCAGCAGAGATGGACGCTCTGAGCTCTCTGGATTGGCCGCATGAGGTGAGCCACGAGGGGTCGCCGGCTGGCGAGAGAGCTTCTGAGTCGCTCTCCTCAAGGCCTGCTGGAACACATCTTTCCCTTTGGTCGCGTACTCTTTTATGATCGTTCCCACTCGCGTGTCATGAGCCAGGCTCTGCCCAGCTGCGGGTGGGCCCTCTGGACGTAAGAAAATCAAGGTCTCCAGGACCTCGGTGGTTCTGTGTCCACTCCCTGGCAGGAGGGAGTCAACAAACAAGGAGCGGTAGATGTGGGAAAAGGACATCTCCGGACGCCTTCGGATCAGCGAATGATCCAAGATGGCTGAGATGCCTTCGACGAGCTCATCGATTTCCAATTCCTCTACGGCCTTGTTTAGACAGGCCAACATCTGTTCGTTGGCCAGCTGCTGGAGTTTTGTCAAGCCTTCGTTCTTCACGCTCTCCCGATAGCAGAACTCACTACTTATGGCTCTGCAGGCTGCTGTCACCGTGTCGACAGAGCGGATCAACAGAAGCCTGATGAGAGACGGGGGCAAACTTTCCAGAGACGTCTCGTTCATCAAAGAGACGCTCTCGTCCGCCGTCACATCTCCCATCCTGGAAGAGCTCACCAGGGGGGTCAGTTTGGCCGCTGCCTTGCAGACCATCTTCTTGACTTCAGAGGAAACATCCAATGTGTCCCATCCTGTGAGGGAGGAGCTGTTCCCTGCTCTGGATGATGAAGACTGGCTGTCCAGCAACTCAACAGCACTCTTCACGGATTCAATGATCCCATCGACCAGGTCACTGGCCAGGGAATGTCCAGAGCCACGGCTCCCAAGATAAGGGATCATGAGCAAATCCTCAGTTCTTGATTGGCTGGATAGCGATGTGGACGAGCGCTCCTTCCTACACGGCCCAAACTGCTCCTCCAGCTTCTGCTCCACAGCCTGGACAACGTTGGTCCTCGACATGGTGGTCAGGAGCTCTCCGAGGGACCTTCCAGAAGACAGACTGCTGCTCCCTGACCTCCTCAGCAGCGGTAGAGTCTGCACGTCGGCACAGACAGCAGAGAGGAAGTAGCTCACAGAGGAAAAGGTAACAGGCCCTTGAGCTTCTTCTTGGATTGCGGCCCTGGCTGCTAAGACGTTGCCGATGACCGGCACGATCACCTCAGCTGCCACAGAGCCCAGACTGGCTTTGGCCTCCACCTGCAGATCCGGAGAGGGGGTTCCACTCTGTCTGCTGAGCGCCACCTGGCTTTCTGTGTCAGCCTGCAGCATGGCGGACACTTTGGTCAGCATCTCCTGGGATAGCAGCCCAGCAGCTGATCTGCTGCAGGTCTGGGCGCCTGGAACATCTCGGCTGGCGTCCAAGTCGAGCAGCAGGTCTGGCAGCCTGTCGTTGTTGATCAGCTGTAACACCGCTCTGATCACAGAGATGGGCAGCTTGGTGCGGCTCGACAGGGCTGAGGAGCAGGCTGTCTTCATCGCCCTCTGGCTGGCAGACGTGGTGCTGCTGCTGGCTGTGCCGGGGGGCATTCTCTCCACTCCACTGACGCCCTGGGAAGTGGACGCAACCTCCAGGGCTTCCAGCTGGTCTTTTGACCCAGTGGCGGGCACTGAAGGAGGGGGCAGATCCGAGGGCTCGACCAGGTCCATGTCCTCCAAACTTAGAGGCCTCACGGTCAACACCCTGATGAAGGTCCCCTTGTCTCCAGACAGACTCCCCTCTCTTCCCTCGTTCACCCCGGGCTGAGATGAGTCTTTCTTATCTTTGTCCATGTCTCTTCCTCAGAGACTGCCTCAGGTCACACTTGCTGTTGCAGTCCGATTTGAGAGAGAGGCTTTCACACCTGACCCCTGAAAAGGCAGACTTTTCCAAAGAACACAGAAAATGTAATTACTTTTTCAGAATAATCTAATATCTACCTACACATCTACATGAGAACATTGTCTTGGAAATTTAAACCTTACTGAAAAAGTTGTTACAACTTGTAAGGTGCAAAACAATCAGACCATTTACTTACAAAAATATTTCTGTGTTCCAATACGAATTTGTCAAGGTGAAAGCGTCGCAGAGATCCAAATCCTTGTCCAAGAAAATGTTCACGTAAAACTGAGCACAGTGATCAGAACGGCCTTTTGTAGTTTATTTGATGAATTATGTCATAATACAGCAAACGTCATCAAACAGCAGACAGCACAATTTGAAGATAGCTCTATTTACTTTTCCAAAGAACACAGAATAGGCTACAATAACTTTTTCAAATTAATGTATAAACTACCTTCATATCTACCAGAGAATATCGTCTTTTAAATTGAAACCTTACAACTTTAAAAAGTCCCCATATCTCCTCGGTGCAAAACAATCTGAACATTTACTTACATTACAATATTTCTGTGTTCCAATACGAATTCGTCAAGGTGAAAGTGTTGTAGAGATCCAAATCCTTGTCCAAGAAAACTTTCTATAAGAAATGAGAGCAGTGATCAGAACGGCCTTTTATAGTTTATTTGATGAATTACGTCATAATACAGTAAACGTCATCAAACAGCAGATGGCGCTCTTTACACCCTGTCTGTTAAGAGTCCAGGCCGTGATCTGTTATCAGTGTTAAACAGGGGCGAACAT
Source organism: Osmerus eperlanus (assembly GCF_963692335.1). Classification (NCBI taxonomy): domain Eukaryota; kingdom Metazoa; phylum Chordata; class Actinopteri; order Osmeriformes; family Osmeridae; genus Osmerus; species Osmerus eperlanus. The sequence continues at coordinate 2,420,156 of NC_085042.1, read as the reverse complement.
TTAATTGTACATGAACTGTTTTAAATCACGTTTTGAAAAGTGAAAATGTGTACCCCCCACCACACATTTTGTATCAAGAAAAATATATTTAACAGCGGTATCCACTGTTATATAGATTCTAAAAAGCTGTCCCGCACCCACATTGGAAAATAAACCCACGACGTTGGTGTTCCATATTGCCTTATTTAATTATGATTTGCCCATTTACACGAATCAGGTTTATTTCGACTGGATATCATTCACAGACGCTTCACCTTTACACATTAGGAGACAATAGGGTGATTTCAGGTAATGTGGGAAACTTTTTGCTAGAGGCTCCAGTAGACTTACAAAAAAACTGTTAACTCACCCCAGCGGTGTTTCTGTAAATGGTTTTAGGGCTTAGGAACATTTTCATGTTGGAATGAAATGGGAATACACAGTATTTTAGGAGCTACACACTTTCAAACATAACATGACCCCTTCTTTCACTCATGCAGCATTTTCAGGTCATGTGGGACAGCTTGTGTGGTAAAGTGGGACAGTCATCGTCTGTCAGCCTATCGCTAATATTAATAATAATTAGTTTATATACAACAATGCAACAGTGCAAGGGTGTGGCAAGATTCATTTAGTTGTGGGGGTTGACTTATACAATAGGCATAAAGTGTAACTGATGTAAACCTTAGTGATCTGCAGTCTATGTGCTAGCTAGCTAGTCACGATGCGTTAGCAATTCGTTGGACTAGCGTTAGTTGTCACGCTTACAAGTTTGGAAGCGCTGGTTCGATGACAGTGAAAGTTGTTATTTAGTTGGGAACTTAAGTGCAGTGTGATGCATTGGTGTTAAAAATGTGAGAACTGTCGAATTAAATTACTTTTCTGGCATAAACAAAGCATTACTAGGTGTCCCACTTTACCTGAAGAATGCTGTCACATAAAAGTTTTTTTTTGTTGCTAACAAAGCATTATTTTACACATTTTTGTGTGTTTCAATCAGTGGTTAAACACCTTCATTATGCTGCAATTATGCTCCTCCTCCTCCTTCTCCCCACCCTCTTCCTCCCTCCTCCTCCCCACCCTCCTCCTCTCCTCCCTCCTCATCCCTCCTCCTCTCCTCCCTTGTTCCCTGCATCTCTCTCCTCAGCTCATGGACTCTGGCACAGTCACTGACAGACCTACCCAAACGGGCATTCAGGAATGCACACAAACAAGCACCACACACACATACACAAGCATGACCACACACACAAACACACACTATGCACAGACACATATACACACACAACTACGCACACACACAAACACACAACGCACACACATAAATGCACACATACACAAACACACAAATATGTAGACACTCATACACACACAAACACTACTATACCTGTCTAACTACTTTTGGATTTCATGTAAACGGCAGTCATTACTTAGCTCAGCTCAACACAGAGATATCAGTTGTTCATGTGGTCTTCATCAACTATCTTCATACCTGGGGACATCTGGAACACGCACAACAAAGAACTCAACAGGACATTTAGAAACACACATGGCTTTGAAGAGGAGTGTCAATGGAAAGGTTGTATGTGATCATGTTTCTCTGCTTCTATGGAGAACTGGAAGGACACAGAGGTAGAGAACTGCTTCCAGAGGAGGATGTCATCCATCAAACGTTCTGTCAGACCTCCGGAAAACACAATTCTTCCACCTGTGTCCCAGTAGACGAAGCTGCCCAGGATCACAGGGTGAGAGGAAGAAGAAGAAAAGAAGCTGGAGGACTTTAATCAAGTTAAACTAACGTGTGAGCAGATTGCAGAACACATTGAGGTACAGTACAGTAGGTGTTAGCCAATGCTGTGATCAAAGGGCATTGAATCGATCAGTAAAGATATGTGAATTATCATTGTTAAATAAATAACAAAATGCTAATGTGAGGTCTTCTCTGACTCTAACAGACCCAGGCAGTAAACACAGAGAAGCAGATAAAGGAAACGTTCAACAAGCTTCACCAGTTTCTATTTGAGGAAGAGCAGGTCAGGACTGCAGCTCTGAGGAGAGAGGGGAAAGAGAAGAGGGAGACAATGAAAGAAAAGATTCGAGGAATAAACACAAAGATGGCCTCACTTTCAGACACAGTTGAAGAAGCAGGAGCTTAGGGCAGAGGATGTGTCATTCCTGCAGGTAAGGATGTGTTTTGTGGCAACCAGGGAGCCAAGTAACAGCAGAGAGCCAAGCACCACCGCTGGCAGTGCTCTGGGCAGCTCTGGCTCAGGGGATCCAGGCCTGGTTTGACCGTCCTGCTCCCCAGTCATCCAACAGGAGCTCAGCTGCTCCTCGTTGGCTGATTGGGGAGCGACACAGCATAAAAACTGTCCAGTACGAGACTTGAAAACTGTGTCCTATGCTAACCACCTTTGCTCTTTTCCCTGTTGCCAGGCCTAGAGCTATCCTGTACCCTGGTGAGCAGTTTGAGGAAGAACATTATTTAACCTGTTTTTGTGTTTTGTTAATAAATGCCCAGTTCTACTCAAGTTGGTCATCCTGGAAAGTCTGGTTTTATGAGGTATGAAAGGTATTGCTACACCGTAGCCATGATACAGGTACATGTTTTTCATATCCATGTTTGTGTTTGCAATATCTGTGGGTGTGTATGAACCATATACAGTCTATGGTGTGAACAAATATTGTTTTACCGGAAGTCTTTTAAGTATGCTACTGTAAGATGGGGGTTGGTTATTTGAAAATGGATCAATCTGAATCAAGACCAGACAGAGGATAGAGATGGATTAATTTTAACGTCTTTTAATGAGACCAAAACATGACTTCTCTGCAGAACTCTTTAGTGTCCCTCCTTAGAGCAGCAGAACTATGTACTGTTGATGCTTGGCTAGAGGCAGCAGTCACCTGCAGTTCCACCAGCAATCCACTAGGGGGCCACCCATGCACACCTGAAGCACAAACAAGTAGACAGCAGATTTGCACACCATTGCTAAATTATGTGACTGCTAATTGTTTTTCCTTACGTTTTTTATAAACTGAAGTTTATATAGAGCACAACTCCTTTGATACACCCATCATGTCATAAAATGCCATAACTATTCTACTATTGATTTCACATAATTCCATGTTCCCAGCATAGACTTACTGACACTCCTGTATCAGGGTTGAATTTGCTCACTGAAGAGTCAAGCTGCCACTGCATTTTGGTCACTTAAACCTGCCACAACACACCAGCGCTCTCTCCCCCCTCCCCACAGCAGGGAGTTATCATGGAGGGAGTCAGCAGGAGGAATGTGGTCTCTCTGAGACTCCTGTATCTCCTCCCACCCAGCAGGGAGCCCCTCCTGCCCTGACCACACTGAGCTGACCACTCTGGAGGATCTCTGCCTCCCTGCTCCTCCTCCCTCGGTTTCAAACTTCCTTCCATCTTCTCTCAGCAGTCGGCTCTTTCCAGTTCCTCCTGGGCTCTTTCTCCCCACTTTGGGGTTCTGCTTTCTTCTTCTGTTTCCATGTAGTCATTTAGCAGACGCTCTCATCCAGAGCGACTTACAGTAAGTACAGGGACATTCCCCCCGAGGCAAGTAGGGTGAAGGGCCTTGCCCAAGGACACAACGTCATTTTGCACGACCGGGAATTGAACCGGCAACCTTCTGATGAATAGCCCGATTCCCTAACCGCTCGGCCATCTGACCCCCCCAGTCTTCCATCCTAAACCCCCACGTCCACCTGATGGGCGAGGACGCCGCCTGCATCGCCTCCATCCTCCTCACCCAGTGTGGACGCCCAGGGCCGCCGCGCTCCTGTTTGCTTTCCTCAGTTGGTTGAAAACATGATTTGACTCATAAAGATGCTTCTAAAAGGGTAAAGCTGGCCTTTGGTGTGTGACTTCTCCCTACTGTTGTGTGTGGCTCTGAACGTTCGGAACGTTCCGTGGTTGTCACAATAGCGATTCATTTCACATTAACCCTTGTGTTATCTTCGGGTCATTCTGACCCATCAGTCATTGTGACCCACCGTCGTATTGCGACAAATTTACCTCATACAAAAACAAAGTGAAGCATTTTCTTTTAACTGTCGGGCTGTCTCAGACCCCCCACATTGGAATGGTTAAAATAAAATTATTTGTATTTGTTTTTGTATTGGGTAAAATTGGGTAAACACAACGATGGTTCGTTATGAACCTTTGGGTCATGTGACCCGAAGGCAGCACGAGGGTTAAGGATGGGGGTGGAGTGGAGGGTGTCATGTGAAGATATTGTTCTCTCTTTAGCATTGTGACTTCAAGGCTTTTACGACGGTGAGACAGTGAAGTCACAAAAGACGACATCATGTATTATGTGTAGACATGAGTTACATGAGAGCTGATGTGTCAGATTGTTCATGAAAGACTACAGAGCTCTATAAAGAAACTGTCTCCCCGCTGTCATTCTACAGAGGGATACAAGAGAGGTAGAGGTAGCTCTAGAATCAGACATGGTAGCAGTGTGTGGTCATGTGACCTGTACACAGACATGGTAGCAGTGTGTGGTCATGTGACCTGTATACAGACATGGTAGCAGTGTGTGGTCATGTGACCTGTATACAGACATGGTAGCAGTGTGTGGTCATGTGACCTGTATACAGACATGGTAGCAGTGTGTGGTCATGTGACCTGTATACAGACATGGTAGTAGTGTCTGGTCATGTGACCTGTATACAGACATGGTAGCAGTGTGTGGTCATGTGACCTGTATACAGACATGGTAGCAGTGTGTGGTCATGTGACCTGTATACAGACATGGTAGCAGTGTGTGGTCATGTGACCTGTATACAGACATGGTAGCAGTGTCTGGTCATGTGACCTGTATACAGACATGGTAGCAGTGTCTGGTCATGTGACCTGTATACAGACATGGTAGCAGTGTGTGGTCATGTGACCTGTATACAGACATGGTAGCAGTGTGTGGTCATGTGACCTGTATACAGACATGGTAGCAGTGTCTGGTCATGTGACCTGTATACAGACATGGTAGCAGTGTGTGGTCATGTGACCTGTATACAGACATGGTAGCAGTGTGTGGTCATGTGACCTGTATACAGACATGGTAGCAGTGTCTGGTCATGTGACCTGTATACAGACATGGTAGCAGTGTGTGGTCATGTGACCTGTATACAGACATGGTAGCAGTGTCTGGTCATGTGACCTGTATACAGACATGGTAGCAGTGTGTGGTCATGTGACCTGTATACAGACATGGTAGCAGTGTCTGGTCATGTGACCTGTATACAGACATGGTAGCAGTGTGTGGTCATGTGACCTGTATACAGACATGGTAGCAGTGTCTGGTCATGTGACCTGTATACAGACATGGTAGCAGTGTGTGGTCATGTGACCTGTATACAGACATGGTAGCAGTGTCTGGTCATGTGACCTGTATACAGACATGGTAGCAGTGTGTGGTCATGTGACCTGTATACAGACATGGTAGCAGTGTGTGGTCATGTGACCTGTATACAGACATGGTAGCAGTGTGTGGTCATGGGGACTGGCTGCATGACTGTTTCATATTAAAGCAGAGGAGAATCATAACAGCACTGATGCCACAAACACACAAACAACAAAACAACACACTGGCTCACTTGCTCACAGCCTTCAACCAAGTTCATCAATCCCATGAACTAGTGTGCTCCATCCCTCTTGGCTAGGGAGTGATGAACGGCCTGATGTGCAGAGGGGAGCCTCTCAAGTACCTGGGCTCTGTCTCTGGGAACCCCTGTGTTTGTCCACCATGACGAGTGTCTCCTCAACACAGAGAGAGGCTCTGGTGGCTCAGCAGAGCGGGGCTGTGACGGGAGCTCTTCTTCTCTGCTCAGGTTCCTCCACAGCTGCATGTCTCTGTCTGGCTCTCTTGCTGCTCTCAGCCTCTGAGGAATGTCGCCCCCCAGTGGTGTGGAGAGGACATTCTGCATCTTTAGTCTCAGAGGTCCCTCACTTCCAGTGTGTCAGTGAGAGTAACGCCCTGGATCTGGCTCTAGTGCATGTACACTGTTTTAGACTTCTGCACATCATATTCATAGTTTTCACGTGACGTCACGTTCCAAGGGACACGCCCCCTTGGAGGGCAAAAAAGACTTTCCGCTGCCCGCCAACCGTAAGAAAGTTATTATATACATTATAAAGTCAGACATTTACTGAGTCTGTTGCTTTTGTGTTGCCAAAAAGTTGTTGTTCTATCGGATGCAGTAATGGAAGAGGAGACAAGCCTGGGCTGTTTCTATAGAATTCAGTCCCATAAAGAAAACCCAGAGAGGAGGTGATTGTGGATTTATGACATTAAACGTAACGCTAGCTCTGTCTCCGGGGTGGGCAAACAGCAGCCGTCCAAATATACACGTATTCGCAGCGAACACTTCATCAAAGCTAAGCACAAGTAAAGTTGAACACAATTATATACAGGTATGTTAATGAACGTCTTTTTTGCCATAAAACACATCTTTATGTAATCGGTTTGACATAGTTTGTTGTGTATCGAGGCGACCAACCGCAGTGGTCGTAGTGAGTTAAAGTTATCTAGTTAGCTAAATAGTTACTCACAGTGAGTTAGACCCCCCCCCTCACAACACCCCTCTTTATCACTCACAGTGAGTTAGACCCCCCCTATGAGGGGCCGTGAGGGACATTATTCAGAATACCCTCTCACACACACTACTGAAAAGCTCTCATACACACTACTGAAAAGCTCTCACACACACATATGAAAAGCTCTCATACACACGTATGAAAAGCTCTCACACACACACATATGAAAAGCTCTCACACACGCATATGAAAAGCTCTCATACACACATGAAAATTTCAGTTAAAACGGAAGGTGTTTCAGTTGAAACGGAAGGTGTTTCAGTTGAAACGGAAGGTGTCTCAGATGAAACGTAAGGTGTCTCAGATGAAACGTAAGGTGTCTCAGATGAAACGTAAGGTGCCTCAGATGAAACGTAAGGTGTCTCAGATGAAACGTAAGGTGCACAAGGATGTCAGCTCAACCATGTGCTCAACAGCCTTCAAGCAATTTAGCCGAAGCAACGGCGTTACTCAACATATTGGCCTCAGCGGAGACAATCAGAACACTGTCTAACGCCTGGGACACACTGACTGCGAAGCGCCTGGAAGCGCCGCTCAGCGCGACGATCGGCTACGATCGGCTACGACTGAGCAAAAGCTGTTCACTCCAGCGCGCATTTCTCCGCGCCGGTCACCAAGCTTTTCAGCTACTCTGAGCTTTCCTTTACGCTGACATGGTACTTAAACATGGCATTGGCTATATCCCAGCATTGATCCTTGTAAAATTGTTGCTGGGGGTCATACGACTACCTATGCTTTTCAACTTCGAGAATTTATTTGATGTTGTCCATCTCCTTGAATTTCTCGCTGATTTTAGAAATCCACTTGGGGTTCTCTCTCGGTAGGCTGTGTCTGAACACGTGACAACTCGTTTCTCTCAAACAAACAAAACAACTACGGGCATGCCAGCTCAACAGATCAATCCGTTTATTTTCATTCGTTTTCATCAGGGTAACCACATGTAAAGGCTGTTCGTTACCAACATTGTGTAGTTAAGTTTAATATAGGGTGAATATTGGTAAAGTAGCTAGGGTACGTAGATCTCCAAAGTAATATAAAAACATATATATAAAGTCTACAACTTTACAAATGTTCACCTTCTTCTACAATTAATGTATGGCGGCTATGCTGTATCAGGGCCGACCAGGGTGGCCAGTCAAGATTGTTGGGGATATCAAACTGGTCACATCACTGGATCCCTGTCTGGCCTCATGTTCATAAAGCAAGTTGCGAAAGCATCTATACAATGATCCTAGTAGATTACTCTCATCACTATCAGCATGATCATATCTGGACACAGCAAGAAATGCAGATAGAGTTTGTGTATGATCACCAAGCTCTCTATAAAGCCTCTCCTGACCGAAATTGTTGGACTCCTCACTTTGCAATGACTCAATGCATTGCAGAGCACTAGTAAAAAAACGTACTATATCCTCTTCATTGCCTCTCACCTCAAAAAATAAAGTTTGGACGGGAAAAACAAAGGATCATGCATTGTGGTTGAAGCACTACTTCAAATCCAGTAAAAGCACATGCACTTCCTGTCATGTACTGAATGTCATTACTAGGCTACCGTGGTTGTCAGGAAGTAGTATTGTGTAGGGCGGCAAATAAAGTGGCTGGCGCCAGGTGCAACACCAAGGAATCTCTGGTCATGGTTTAATTCAGGAGACCGATAAATACAACCATTACACTTCCTAGTGTGGACTTCCTCGTATTCACCACTGAACTGTTATATTCCACAATATCATGCAAGAGAATTTCAGTTGTGTATATGAGCACATTTCACTAGTATGTGTGAGAGATTTTCAGTAGTGTGTGTGAGAGCATTTCAGTAGTGTGTGTGAGAGCTTTTCATATGTGTGTGAGAGCTTTTCATATGTGTGTGAGAGCTTTTCAGTAGTGTGTGTGAGAGGGTATTCTGAATAATGTCCCTCACGGCCCCTCATAACCAACACCCCTCTTTATCACTCAGTGAGTTAGACCCCCCCCCTACCAACACCCCTCTTTATCACTCAGTGAGTTAGACCCCCCCCCCCCTCCCAACACAATACACACACACAGTGTATATTCAAGTGGGTAATAGTGTCCCATTACTGGTCCTAAATGTAGTGTTAACATTGTGTGTGTGTGTGTGTGTACATGTGTGTGTGTGTGTGTGTGTGTGTGTGTGTGTGTGTGTGTGTGTAGGACCACTGGGTCACCAACGAACACACAGCATGTCTTCTATCATCCTGTATAAAACATCTTTATTTCTCCTTATTTAGGCAGTAAGACACTATTTAGTTCATCACATTCAGTGGAACTGAGATCAAAGACAGGAATGTTGTTTGTCAACAATGAAAACAAAACAAACATTCAACACACACCAATATTTACAAACACTCTGGGATATCAATTAAAACTATATACAGTTCAATCTTCAATGACATCTATGTGAGCACAGTGTGTGAGTGTGTGTGGGCTATTCTACCTGACACAGGGACACTGAGGAGTCTAACCCAACCCTGAACACAGGATAGAGGGGCTCAGTGAATGTGCTGTGGAATGTGTGCAGGTGGGTCAGTGTGTCAGAGGAGACTGTGTAGAAGGACAGAGTGCCGGCCGGCCAGTCCAGATACACTCCTACTCTGTGGGATGGGGGGTCAGGTATGGCAGTTCTCTTCTTATTGTGCCTGGCATAGTAACTGTTACCATGACACTCCAGACTCCAGGACTTGTTATTGTATCCAAGCTCACAGTCATCACCCCTTCCTCTCCTGCTGATTCCTTTATATGTCACTGCTATAGAAACCCATCCTCTTCCACTCCACTCTGCCTCCCAGTAACAGCGCCCAGACAGACCCTCTCTACACAGCACCTGTGCACAGTCATCAAATCTCTTTGGGTGATCAGGATACGGCTGCTCCTGTTCCCCCCATGTCACCTTTCTGTTATCCTCAGACAGAGAGAGTTTTCTGTATGCTGTGTTTGGGTCCAGTGTGAGCTCACAGGCATCTGATGGGGGAGACCAAGACACAATATATTACTGATCATCATCATTCACATTAGAATGTCTCCCTCTTCCTGCCCTCCCCCTTTCATTCTCCCCCCCCCACCTCCCTTATCTACTCCTGTACTACGGTACTTAGGAATGATTTGCTGGACCTGATGTGAGTTTTCTCCAGGAACACAATGACTCCTATTGAGGGACTTGTTGCTCTTGTTGGTTAGTTGGAACTGATTTAACTTCTTGTACTCGCTGTGAATTCTATTCTTGTTGCTTTTCTACAGGTACACTCTTGCACTTTTGAGGTTCATGTTGTTTCATTGTAACTTGTTTAACTACATGCTCTTCTGGTTCTTCCCATTGGCACTTATTTGCTTTTCACAATGTTTTGGCTACCCACAATGTTTTTGGGGCGTCTCGTTGTTTATGATCAGTGACCTGTGCTTTTTAGTAAAGCTCTCTCTTGGAAGTCGCTTTGGATAAAAGCGTCTTGATAAATGAAGACATGTAAATGTACTCTCCCCCCCACCTCCTCCCCCCCCCCACCTCCTCCCCCCCCACCTCCTCCTCTCCCCCCACCCTCCCATCTCCTCTCCCCCCACCCCCCTTATCAACTCTCCCCCCCCCACCTCCTCTCGCCCCCACCTCCTCTCGCCCCCACCTCCTCTCCCCCCACCCCCCTGACCTCCTCTCCCCCCACCCCCATGATCTACTCTCTCCCCCCCGCCCCCTGACCTCTCCCCCCCCAACCCCCTCCCCCCCCACCCCCTTATCTACTCTCTTCCCCCAAACTCCTCTCCCCCCAGCCCCCTTATCTACTCTCTCCCCCCCACCCCCCCACCCCCTCTCTCCCAACCCCCCTTATCTACTCCCCCCCCCCCTGACTTCCTCTCCCCCCCACCTCCTCTCCCCCCCACCTCCTCTCCCCCCAGCCCCCCCCCCCACCTCCTCCTAATTTTGCACTTCCTGACGGTACTGGACAGTGAGAAACAAAGTTCCTTGCGAGCCCGGGGGGGGGGGGGGGGGGGTGGAGAGGAGGAGAGAGACGAGGGGAGAAGGAGATGAAGGGAGAGGACGGAGGAAGGGAGGGGGAGAGGAAACACACACCAGCTAGGGGAAGGGAGGGGGGGGGACAGGGGAGGGGGAGGAGAGGGGAGGGTGAAGGGAGGGCACATACGTGTGTCCATTTCTGACAGTGTCAAAGTCACTAATGGTATTGTCCCTGTATGACCCTGTGTACTAGAACCAAGTAGCAGTCAATACTCACATTTCCTAAGACCAGGTTTGATCCTGCACTCTCCACCATGATCCACACTGTAGGGAGAAGCAGAGGAATGATGAGGAAATGACACCTCACCTGTTGCTACGTGACTAAAGTAAACATGTTGTTTCTATGTTTATCATCAGAGGTGTATTCCAGAAAACAGGTTTTACAAACTCTGAGCCTAACCCTGAACTCTGACTTGATGAACCCTGAGATGGGAAGCACAGAGTTATCGGTTCCAGAAAAGCTGATCTGAGTTAGTTTAATTCTAATTCACTGGAATTAGAAATTCTCATGCGTGCAGGCGAGTATGCAAACATTTTCTGAAAGGTAAACAACAACTGCAACACCAAAAGACAGTCAATTGGTCAATGAGTACATTTCAATGCAGTCTATTTATTTGACATTTAACCACACGTCTTACTACAGCTGAACAAGTGGTGGAACAATCCTATGGGCACAAAACACACTTGGCAGCAGCTGAAAATGAAATATAAAATCAGTTCAAACAGGTAGGGCATATTTTGCTTTGGCCTTCCCACCCCCTTTGCATGTCATGAGTTCTGTAATGTTGTACAATGTATGTGCCCATGTGCTGAGGTGTTTTCTCCTGTTCCCACACTGTACTCCTCTAGGAGCATAGTCTGGGGGTTGACTTTTTCTCTCCTCATGTTTCTGCTGACATTTTCAAGGGGGCGCCGATAATGGCTGCCTCGGTCGGTATCTTTCGGAATAGAAGTAAATTCGTTGTCTGTCATTGTCCCATTCTGATTCAGACACATGATTGTTTTAATCATGTTTGACAGGATTAAACCAAGTACAAATCATTCAGTGGCTGTCTCAACTTGTGAGACACATAGATGTTGTCTCACCTAATCCTGCTCAGTATATGAACATTGGACTTGTAGCGGACTAACAGAAAGAAGGCAGAGGAGGGCACCACCTCTGACAGAGGCAGAAGAGCTGGCTCTGAGTCAGAACGCTGGGCGACCAGCGGCTGAAGGCATCCCTGGAGGGAACTCATCCAAGCCTATCACCCCCGAGGACACAAGTGCACACATAACATGTTTGTGTGTTTGTGGAGATTTCATTTGGGGGGTTCATTTCTCAATATTCTCAATATTGCAAAGAATGTGTACAGTACAGTAGAACAGAATGCTCTTCATCACAGAATGATACAGATATGTTGTCTGCTGCCACAGAGAGGGATTCAGAAAGACCTACAGAGGTATACATCTTACTGTATGGTAGCTACTGAGCTACACTGTTCTCTCCCCATGTACATTGTTTTGAGGTTCTTGTGTGGAATTATGGGTTTGACATGTACATCGATGTGATGAGAACAAAGAATGAATGGTAAAACAACTGGCACATTCTTCTCCTTTATAACAGAGCATGACTGGGCATTACAAGGAGGAGCAGGGTTTCCCGCAGAAAATGTGTTAGTTAAGGTGGTAGGGTTTGCCGTCAGACCGGGGGGGGGTGGGGGTTGTAGAGTCTAGCCTAATGTGTTCTGGGGGGGGGGGGGGGTCGTTTGTACGATAGACTAATGCATTCTGCAGAGAAGGTACTGTTTGGAATGAAAGGGAGCAAACCGGACAGAGTAACACGGCATTCATCTTTCTTTTTGTTTTGGACGACGTAGTTAAGGCGGCAGGCGTGTGTTGCTTAGGCGGCCGCCTTAACTGGAAAGTGCTGCGGGAAACCCTGAGGAGGGTCCATCAACCTCCACAGCACAGATTAACAGGGACATGTTCAGTAAATACCAGGTTAGCTCTGCATGGACATTTTGTGTCATCCTTATGTGTTATACACAGTGGCGATCCTAGCACATTTTGCGCCCCAGGCAAGTTTTTCCCTTACATATGCAACCAAATTGGCCGCAATTTAGAGCCTCTCCATGTGGTCATTTTATATCAACTATTTATTCATTGAATTGAAAGAAAATGTGACATATTGTGTTATGTATCGTTATCGGGATATGAAAGGATCTATATCAGCATATGAGATTTTGGTCATATCGCACAGCCCTACTGCAAACTAAAATACAACAGCACATTATCAGTAATACATTTAAAATGGGGAAAATGTGAATAATTGCTTTGCAGGTCAATTTAAGGTGTAGGCCCCTACATGTTCTGCCTGTGCCCCCAACATGTTCAGTTAGGGGCTACAGTGCTCCTAGTAAAACAAGTTAGTCTGGAGCCCTGGATGAGGAAAGGACACCCCATGTCTGATAGTTGCTTCAGGCTCGGCATGAGGGAGGAGAGAGGAAGAAATTCATGGTTTGTTAAACAAAAGCTGCCAGCAAGCAGGTTAGGTTAGTTACCATCAGTTACCGTGGTAACGTAACCAGAGTTTGTGTTTCCTCTCTTTCTGGAACAGAAAACCCAGAGTTTCCTTCATCTCAGGGTTAACAAACTCACTGTTTTCACTTCAACCCACTTTCTGGAATAGACCCCAGGAAATACAATTATGATTGTAGCTATATAATCCTAATTGCACTAAAGGCTATTGTAGATTATATAGGGCTTCTCTCTTCCTAACCCACTGTCCTAAATAAACATGCAGTCTGTGATTGTATAATCATGAAATACAAGGCCTATTAACATACTTAGATGTCTATTCAGTGTTAAGCAACATTACATGAAGAGGTATATAAAAACACAAACATGTCCTTACTTGAGTTTCTCCAGTCTGCAGTGTGGATCCTCCAGTCCAGCAGAGAGCAGCTTCAATCCTTTTTCTCCTGGATGATTGTAGCTCAGGTCCAGTTCCCTCAGGTGGAAGGGGTTGGACCTCAGAGCTGAGGCCAGAGAAGCACAGCCTTCCTCTGTGACCAGACAGCCTGACAGCCTGTAGAAAGAGGATCAATGTTGTGACAGAATCCATCTGGGCCTCCAGAGTGAGTCAGCACAGAGGGGTTCATTTGGCAGGTGCTGTCATAGCTGCTCCTCCCCCTCATTAGACAGAGTGACCTTTCCCCCCAGTTCAGGAAGGTTAGGTTTGTGTTCAGTTTGGTGCTCGTAGTTCTATGGAACATCAGGACGTCTGCTACATAAAGCCCGCTCAAAAAAAACTAGTGAAGAGGGAAACCCCAGATGTTCACAAAGTTTGATGAATGACAGGTTGTGTTTCAATGCGAAATAGGTTTAAGGTTGAAAATTAAATTAAGCTGAATTTTATTACCCTTTGGGCAAGGGCATACAGATTGTTAACACTACCCAAAGAGACTGCAATCATGTTGCACATTCAGAAACAGTTGCATCAACATTTTCATTCTGTCTAAAATAAACAAAAACATGAAATAAAATATAAGCCAATCATTATGTACAGCATGTTTTAGAATGTTTCAGATGCAGCAAATCTGCCTGTTTCTTATCAAACTAGTCCTCACTGATGACTAGAAGGCATATCTCATTCTTGGCATGAAGTTTTTACCCAAATTGATGATGGTAACTTTACTAATGGCTCATGTAGAACATAAATACATACCTCAGTGTCTCCAGTTTGCAGAGTGGGTTCCCCAGTCCAGCAGAGAGCAGCTTCATGCCAGCATCCTTCAGATCATTGTAACTTAGATCTAGTTGTCTCAGGAAGGAGGTTGACTTCAGAGCTGAGCTCAGAGAAGCACAGCCTTCCTCTGTGATGTGACAGCCTGACAGCCTGTAGAAGGTTATCATTAGGGATGGATCACAAACACTACTACCCTCTAGAGGTAGAAATAAAGAATATCAGTCTGATCATTTTCCTCTCAAACACGAAGGTTTGATCAGTCATATGACTGTCTGTCCTGGTTGGTCAACTTTCCCTTTATCTTAATGCAATATCATCCTTTAATATGTAGAACATTGTACATCCAGTTACATAGTAGTACAGTATTCCAGGAATGTATTACATCCTACATCCAGGAGCAGGTCTCTCAGTATACAAGGCACCTTTTGTGACCCGTAATCTTTACTGCAGATTTAGGGTGTTAACCACATGTGAAGCAGTACATTAGCAGAACAATACAAAACATACTGCCCAGGTCAACCTTCAATAATATCATGGAGTAGTTTGTGTTATACAGATTCCTGTCATACCCTGATCTGTTTCACCTATGTCATGTTTGTCTCCACCCCTCCAGGTGTCTCCCATCTTCCTTCCTACCCTCATCAGAATCAGAATCAGAATTCGGTTTATTCGCAATGTATGTTATACAAACACGGAATTTACTGTGGCAGGGAGGTGCAAAACACTAAACATATACGAATCTTAAAGCATTTATCCCTGCATTTATCCCTGTGTTTTCTGCTTCGGACCAGTTTTTGTTTGTCAAGCCTACAGAAGCCTTCCTTGTGTTTTTTCTACCTCCTTTAGTCTTTTCTGCCTCGTAGTTCCCTGCTTGGCCTCCTGCCTGCCCTGACTTAGTGATGGGGGAAAGAAGCTTTCCAAAGCAACAAGTTATTTGAAACAATTGTGTCAAAAAAGTATCGTTTTTTTGAAGTGTTTGATACATCTTCTCCATAGGGACACCTGCTGGTCAGTTCATGGTATGGCAACTGTATCGATTGATTGAAGGAATCGAGTGACGTCAAGTCCTCGGACGTTAGTCTCACAATCGTCATCAATTTGATAAATAAAGGTTATGTGACAAATGTTTCGATGTGCAGGTGTCAAAAATATATGTTGTTGTATTTTAAACAACGTAACGTCTTTGCTCATTTACATTCATAACATTTATTTTTAGGTTCTGATAGCATTATTCACATGTGAAGTCAGGTTGAGTATGGCCTTCTGGTAAAAGCGCTGCCCTTCAGTCTAAAAGAGTGAGTTTGAAACCGCTGACTTTGTTTTAGTGGAAGTATATGCTAAATGAATATTTATGATTTGATATTGTAGACTAGCGGCTAAGGTTTTGGAACATGCTTTTGCAACCGTGAAAGGGATGGCCACATTTGAAGGCTGGCAAAACTAGAGAAAGATGTATGTGCTTGTGCACCTACTCTCTCACATCTCACATCTGTATATATCTCTGTCTATCTCGCTCTGGCAATCTATCTGTATCTCTGGCTCTGTCAATGAATGTGTTCTATAGCGTCCGTAAATATGTATCCTCTCTATAACCTATGAATATTAGTGATTTCTGATGTCTTCAGAGTTTGAATAAAACGCTGTTGGTCTCGGACTGTAGCACGACACTGTCAGCTGCTCGTGCGACGTCCGAAGCTTCGACAGGTGATCACGTGTTTTTTGCCCATTTGAAGCCACGCTCGACACGTTTGTGTCGGTATCAATTGACTCGAAAGGTTGATACCGCTTCGTGAGCACGGCTTTGAGCGTAACATCACTACCCTGACTCTGAGCCTGCCAGCTGCTGTGAAAGAAATTTTGGGCCTATGTACAATGAATGTGTTTTAGGATAAGTTTACAGTTGGTTAAGTAGCTTGATACAATGAATGTTGATTAAACTCCATTTGGTAGAGATGCCACCTGTAGTTTTATGACACCTAACTAGGAGACGTGAAGTCTAAGAGACGGGAAGTCTGGGTGACCTGAGAGAGTTCTTGTCACCTGGGGGGAAGAGACAGTTGGTCTGAAGACAATGTGGATTCAACTGTATTGTTCTAAGGATTTAACCAATGACAGAAGAGATTTGGTATAGCTGCATGTCTGTAGGATGGACCAATGACTTTTGAGAACTGTCGTATCTATAAAATGGTCTGTTGAAGAATGTTCTGGGGGGTTCAGGGCCATCAGCTGGGTAGTGCTGGTGGGCTGGATTCTCCCGGTTCCATTTTAGAATGCTAGATGGAGCTGTATAGAATTGTCTTTGTGTTATTGTCTTATGTTTGTGTGTCGATGATGTTATGTTGATAACGTTATTATGTTCAAATCTACGTCAAATAAACATTAACTCTGTACTTCACCCGACTTCAGCTTAAACGATTGATTCTCTCAAAAACTTCCACGACACTGCCCTGTACCTGAATGACTCTACCTTGTGGAATATGACCCTAGCCTGCCCTGAATATTCTTTGGCCGGCCTCCTTGCATCTTGAATTGACCACAAACTTGCAGCCAGTGTGTGGTGTGTGATATTGTGTAACTAGTTGTTGTCTGGTGAATTTGATTACATACCTCAGTGTCTCCAGTTTGCAGAGTGGGTTCCCCAGTCCAGCAGAGAGCAGCTTCATGCCGGCATCCTTCAGATCATTGTTACTTAGATCTAGTTGTCTCAGGAAGGAGGTTGACTTCAGCACTGAGCCCAGAGAAGCACAGCCTTCCTCTGTGATGTGACAGCCTGACAGCCTGTAGAAGGTTATCATTAGGGAGGGATCACAAACACTTTTTATTGTTACCTCTACTCTTGATGCATGATGATGCTTTGCTTATGGTCTGCACCTCTTCTTCAACACCGACCACCTCTGGAAGAGTGGAACTCTCACTGAATTGCTCCTACCAAGCTTTCTTAAATGTTTTAACTATGAGTTTCCCTGAGAGTTTGTCCTTGTCTTTCTTGAGGGTTTAGGTTGGTTTAGGTGCAGTTCTATGGGTGTGTGTGAAGCCCTCTGCGACATTGCTTGAAAAAGAGCTATACAAATAACATTTGACTTGAACACAATGACACAGTAGCCAGTAACCAATGTGAAAAATGAACCTGCCTGAGAAGCTGATTTTACTAAGCTGGATTGTACTTGTGAAATATTCCCAAAACTATCCTGTCTAATGTATACTGAGACATCATGTGATCTTCCTGAGGTATTTCTAAATCATATAATGTGAAATGTAGGCCATCAGTGAATCTTTAGTGTCTTTCTGAGGTAATTAGATCACAATTCCCTTGGTACTAGGATCAACACTAGGTTTAGTATCTCCTATTATCAGTGCTATAGATGAGATCTATGGCACTGTTGTACTGACATGATCAAACTATCAATGAATATATGACACTGTTCAGGAATGGTTAGCTTGATTGTGTTATTGTGACATGAAACTTAAAAGATTAATTCACCAGTGAGATACAATAACACAATACATCCTTTGGTATGTTTTGGAATGGTTCGAACACAGTAGTGACCATATACACACTACTCCTCATGATACTGGTTCAGACAGTAGTGACCACATACACACTACTCCTCATGATACTGGTTCAGACAGTAGTGACCACATACACACTACTCCTCATGATACTGGTTCAGACAGTAGTGACCACACACACACTACTCCTCATGATACTGGTTCAGACAGTAGTGACCACATACACACTACTCCTCATGATACTGGTTCAGACAGTAGTGACCACACACACACTACTCCTCATGATACTGGTTCAGACAGTAGTGACCACATACAGACTACTCCTCATGATACTGGTTCAGACAGTAGTGACCACACACACACTACTCCTCATGATACTGGTTCAGACAGTAGTGACCACACACACACTACTCCTCATGATACTGGTTCAGACAGTAGTGACCACACACACACTACTCCTCATGATACTGGTTCAGACAGTAGTGACCACATACACACTACTCCTCATGATACTGGTTCAGACAGTAGTGACCACACACACACTACTCCTCATGGAATTATTGAACTCTATTATGGGCCTGGTCTCTGGTGAGGATGAGTCCACCTACAGGTGGGAAGTTGACCATCTGATGAACTGGTGCAGCCTGAACTACTTGGAGCTCAACCCTCTGAAGACAGTGGAGTTGGTTGTGGATTTCAGAAAGAGCCTGGTCCCACTCAGCCCCATCACCCTGTGTGACTCCTCCACCCTAACTCCACTGTGGAGTCCTTCAGCTTCCTGGGCTCTATCATTCTCAGGACCTCAAGTGAGAGCTGAACATCAGCTCCCTCACCAAGAAAGCTCAACAGAGGATGTACTTCCTGCGGCAGCTGAAGAAGTTCAACCTGCTAAAGACAAGGGTGGTGCACTTCTACACAGCCATCATTAAGTCTATCTTCACCTCCTCCATCACCATCTGGTACGCTGCTGTCACTGCCAAGGTTAAAGGCAGACTGCTGCGTATCAACCACATTTCGAACTGACAATTCTGCAATTGGCAGTTAGGGTTTTTGAGACAAATATTCCTCAGGTTGCTGTGCAGAGTCCATAGTCCTACGCACAGCTTCTTTTTCCTGACGCTACCTAACATGGCCTGAGGCATCTTTGGCTCGTATCTTACTGCAGTATTTTTGTAATACTGTTCATTTTTGTATTTGCTGGAATTAAGTCTGTATTTACTGTAAATAATTTTGGATTTGTGTACATTATTTTTGCATTTGTCTTTATATTTCTACTCTATTGTTACACACCAAACCAACAACCTCGTATGTGTTAACTTACCACAGATGTGACCTCTGCCCTGTATCCAGGACAACGCCATATTATTGATTAGGCTGAAAGAAGTCTTTGATGTGCAGTGAGCCAATGTCTGAAGGGCCATGGGGCAGCTGTGTGTCTGTCTTGTGATTGTGGGACGGACCAATGACTCTTGAGAACGATGTATTATAAATGGTGTGTTGTCTGAAGTTCTTTGGGGTTCAGTGTGCATCAGCTGGGAAGTGCTGATGTTACTGGATTCTCCAGTTCTGTCTAGGAAACTAGATGGACCCCATACAGCTTGTGATGTGTGATTGAAACTATTAGTTCAATACTAAACATGATTACAGACCTCAGTGTCTCCAATTTCCAGAGTGGACTCCTCAAAACAGCAGAGAGAAGCTTCATATCTGATTCCCTCAGGTCCTTGTTACTCAGGTCCAGTTCTCTCGGAGAGGAGGGCTTTGACTTCAGAGCTGAGGCCAAAGAAGCACAAGCTTCCTCTGTGATGTTACAGCTTGACACCCTGTGAAAGGATCATTGTTACAAAAAGCATTACAATCTCTACTGCCCTCTGGTATTGGAAGGATTATCTTCATTTCTGGTGTTGACCAGATCAAACCTGTTACACGGTGCTACATGCTGGTGTTGACCAGACAAAACCTGATACAAGGTGAAAATTGCTGGTGTTCTTGTTGATCATTGAAAGACTGACCCATGTTGAGAACCTCATCTCCTTCTTTTTCGTTTTTCATAACTCAGATTCCTCTTTGCAGGCATACGTTTACTTGAATCATTTAAATAGCAACCACATTCTCTAAATCCAGCATCCAAATACAAAGTTTGATAGTAACTATTAGTTGTTTGCTGTTGAACATGACTGACCTCAACGTCTCCAGTTTGCCGAGTGGATTCCACTGTAGATCAGAGAGCAGTTGCATTTCTGGAATCCGGAGGTCATTGTTCCCCAGGTCCAGTTCTCTCAGGGTGGAGGGGTTTGACCTCAGAGCTGAGGCCAGAGAAGCACAGCCTTCCTCTGTGACCCCACAGCATGACAGCCTGCAAAATTGATCATATAACATACTTGAGAATATTTTAGTACATTATGTCAAGATGTTATCTTCCATGTTTCTGTCTGTGTGTTGAGGCAATAGCTCGTCACACGGCTCCCCTCCACTGCTGAGAAGGAAGAAGGACTTGTCTAATATTGGTGCTGAACATGAATCCTTCCACAAGTATCACTTGTGTTTTGTTCCAGTACAGAAGTCAAGTTGATTCAATGATTCAAGCCTTTCCAGCCTGAGCCAACATTCAGAAATATTTAATTTGCTGATAGAATATGATATCAATATAAGTTTTCATATTCAATTCATTGTCATGTTAAATCATACACCTGAACTGTTCATACCACATTGAAGAGAATTACTAGGGCTTTCTAAGGATACAAATAAACATATGATTATTTAAGGCTAATCATCCTTTATCAAGAAGATTTCACGCAGCAATTTTTATAAACATCTTCTGTCATCAGTTTCTTCCTCTATTTCATCAGACAGCTTCATTTTCAACCACTTTTATTACAAGATATGTTTATTTATCAAGTTTCACAGAAATCTGCAAAAAATCGAGGTTAGATAAAATATATCTTCAAACATCTACACAACTGCAAATGCTCCACCACCCAGTCACCATGGTACCCTCCAGTGTCCAGTCACCATGGTGACATCCAGGGTTCAGTGCTTGGTCACCTCCCTCCTCTTCCTCCTGTACAGTCTTGCTCTTGGACAGATCCTAATCCATCATGGGTTCCTCCACCCTCCCTGTTCTTAGCCGCTGCAGTCAATTCCTCAATAAACTTCAATAAGTCCAGAACTCTGGTGCCCATATGCTCACCTCCACCCACCACCAAGATCACATCACCCCTGTCCTTCACAACCTCCACTGGCTCCAAGTTGAATACAGGATTCACTTTCAAATACTACTATACCTATAAAGTCATAAACAACCTGGCACTTCCCTACCTCTCCAACCTCCTCCTCCACCACAACCACTCTCAAGCCCTGTCTAGGAAAATAGATCAAGCTGTATAGCGAATTGTCTTTGTGTTACTGTGTTAAACTCTTAATGATTAATCATCATCATGATTTTTGTTTAGTCATTTAAAAAACTCTTAATTCATCAAAGGAACAATGTCTCTCCCACAAATTTCCATAACATCCTCATGGTTGTAGCTCATTCCTGGCATGCAGTTTCAATGTAACCAAAAAGCAACCACATAATCTAAATCATACATGCAAATGTGATTGAATGTGTAACTATTAGTTGTCCCTTGAACATGATTACAGACCTCAGTGTGTCCAGTTTGCAGAGTGGATCCTCCAGTACAGCAGAGAGCATCTTCATGCCTGAATCCTTCAGGTCACTGTTGCTCAGATCCAGATCTCTCAAAAGGGGGTGGTTTGTCTTCAGAGCTGAAGCCAGAGAAGCACAGCCTTCTTCTGCAATGTGACAGCCTGACAGCCTATAGAAGGATCATTACAAGAAAGATTACAAACACTTTTTCTGGCCCCGCCCTACCTCTCCAACCTCCTCCTCCACCACAACCACTCTCAAGCTCTGGACCTGACAGGGCCTTCTCAGTTGCCGCACGCTCCCTCCCAAACCAAATTGCAACATGCCTGCTATTTTTCATAGAGGCCCTCAAAACCCACCTTTTCAAGCTTGTGTTCACCAGTTAACCTCCCTTCTGTCTTTCCCCTTCATGTGTGATTGAAACTATTAGTTCAAGACTAAACATGATTACTGACCTCAGTGTCTCCAATTTGCAGAGTGGATTCCCCAAAACAGCAGAGAGAAGCTTCATATCTGATTTTCTCAGGTCACTGTTGCTCAGATCCAGATCTCTCAGAAGGGAGGGGTTTGTCTTCAGAGCTGAAGCCAGAGAAGCACAGCCTTCCTCTGTGACCCCACAGCATGACAGTCTGCAAAATTGATTATGTAACATACTTGACTCATCGATGTATATACGTATACATAAGTAGAATATTTTAGTCCAATATGTCAAGATGTTATCTTCCATGTTTCTGTCTGTGTGTTGAGGCAATAGCTCGTCACACGGCTCCCCTCCACTGCTGAGAAGGAAGAAGGACTTGTCTAATATTGGAGCTGAACATGAATCCTTCCACAAGTATCACTTGTGTTTTGTTCCAGTTCAGAAGTCAAGTTGATTCAATGATTCAAGCATTTCCAGCCTGAGCCAACATTCAGAAAAATTTAACATTTGCTGCTAGAATATTATATTAATATGCATATTCATATTAAATTCATTTTCTTGTTAAAGCATACACCTGAACTGTTTATACCACATTAAAGAGAAGTACAAGGGCTTTATAATTATATAAATATACATATGATTATTTAAGGCTAATCATCCTTTATCAAGAAGATTTCACGCATCAATTTTTACAAACATCTTCTCTGTCATCAATGTCTTCCTCTATTTCATCAGACAACTTCATTTTCAACCACTTTTATTACAAGATATTTTTATTTAGCAAGTTACACAGAAATCTGAATGTAATGCCGGCTATCTGGTGGTTCCCGAAATTAATAAAAAAACTGCTGGAGGCAGGGCGTTCTCATATCGAGCACCTCTTCTCTGGAACAAATTACCTGTCTCAATTAAGAAGGCTGATACTGTTTCGACATTCAAGATTAGGTAAAAAACTTTCTTGTAGTCAATTCTATGACTGCTAAGTGTCCTATGACTGCTAAAGTATGTGTGTATGTACTTTCTATGTAAACCTGAAGTGTGTGTTTGTCTGTATATGTATCACATGTAACTTTTAAATTACAATTAAAGCTTCTATATGTTTGTCGCCCCACCTAGATTTTACACAAAGTAAACCTGTTACTGTATATTGTTACTGTTATTGTTTCTGTTACTAGTTGGTGACGACGGGGATGGGGCATTCTCATTCTTATTCGTATAAGTATAACTTATCTCAGAGTTCTTTCTCCTGGAACAGATTTCATGTTCCAACCGAGGGGGGCTGGTGCTATCTTAGTGCCTAGGGCTGCATCAAATAGCCTTTTTTGCTCTGCTAAATTACTGCACTAGTCCACACTTGACCGGTGGGGATCTCATTCTAATATTACCGTAACTGTTAGCTGCTCCTGGAATTCTCTACACCCTGCTCTCCTCTCTCTGTCCCCACTCCACACATCCCCTGTGGTGTGGGGGGTTTGAGCTGTCAGCACCTGCCTGGTTGTCGGTCTGCCAAAGCTGGATCTAGTCGCCAACCAGAAACCAGTGTCCATGACGGGCAACAGCGAGTTTCCCAGTCCCTTCCCACATCTACCAAGTTGAACAATGGATTTTGGTGTCTCAAAACGCATTGACATTTCCATGCTGTATGACTATGTTAAGCCTGTGTTCTGCTCCTCTCTCTCACCAACCATCTCTGGAGGCGGGGATCCCTCACTGAATTGCTCCTCCCAAGGTTTCTTCCATTTTTTCTCCTCTAGTGAGTTTTTCTGGGAGTTTTACCTTGTCTTCCTTGAGGGTTTTAGGTTGGTTGAGGGGCAGTTCTATGGGCGTATGTGAAGCCCTCTGTGACATGCTTGTGTGTAAAAAGGGCTATAAAAATACATTTTTATTTGATTTTTATTTGACTCTTCCTCCTGTATAGCCTTGCTCTTGGACAGATCCTAATCCATCATGGGTTCCTCCACCCTCCCTGTCCTTAGCCGCTGCAGTCAATTCCTCAATAAACTTCAATAAGTCCAGAACTCTTGTGCCCATATGCCCACCTCCACCCACCACCAAGATCACATCACCCCTGTCCTTCACAACCTCCACTGGCTCCAGGTTGAATACAGGATTCACTTTCAAATACTACTATACCTAGAAAGTCATAAACAACCTGGCACCTCCCTACCTCTTCAATCTCCTCCTCCACCACAACCACTCTCAAGCCCTGTCTAGGAGGAGCTGTTGTCTGAAATATTAATCTATCAAGCATTTCCCAGTCAGTCGGTGAACAAGTTTAAGAAAGCTTTATTGCTTGCGGCCGGCCCACAAGGAGACAAAAACTTCACACGCCATTGTGCTACAAAGTTTGTCTGCTAGCATGTTGCACTATCTACCTATTTAAGCAGCCCCGCTCTTTACAGTCATTGGTTAAGACAAAGGCATGCAAATGTCCCATGGCTCTTCTTCATTAGCTCCCTTGCATAGACCTGGCACGCGTGTGTGCGTGCGTGTTTACGTGTGTGCGTGTTTACGACATCAACCCTGATTGAAACACAACAACAGGATCTCCGGTCCTGGGGGTCGTAAACTCCTTCACATAGGTGTCAACAAATGGTCACCAGACCTTGCGTCTCCACCTATAGTCCTTGTCACACAGTATCTCCTTAAAACAACCAAACCAACCCCCTTCTTCTAAGTCCTCAGCCCCAAGATAAGGGTCCTGTATGTTTACCCAGAGTTCAGATTTGGGGTTAGGCCTCTCTTTGCACCCAAGGAATGCTGAACACAGAATCATTCTTATACAGGATAAATGTGTTATATCTTCAATTTTTCCAACAGCTGTATAGCAAATTGTCTTTGTGTTACTGTGTTAAACTCTTAATGATTAATCGTTATAATGATTTTTGTTTAGTCATCTAAAAAACTCTTAATTCATCAAAGGAACAATGTCTCTGCCACAAATTTCCATAACATCCTCATGGTTGTATCTCCTTCCTGTCATGCAGTTTCAATGCAACCAATAAGCAACCACATGATCTAAATCAAACATGCAAATGTGATTGAATGTGTAACTACTGTCCCTTGAACATGATTACAGACCTCAGTGACTCCAGTTTGCAGAGGGGATCCTCCAGTACAGCAGAGAGCATCTTCATGCCTGAATCCTTCAGGTCACTGTTGCTCAGATCCAGATCTCTCAAAAGGGAGGGGTTTGTCTTCAGAGCTGAAGCCAGAGAAGCACAGCCTTCTTCTGCAATTTGACAGCCTGACAGCCTGTAGAAGGATCATTACAAGAAAGATTACAAACATTTTTTCTGGCCCCGCCCTACTTCTCCAACCTCCTCCTCCACCACAACCACTCTCAAGCTCTGGACCTGACAGGGCCTTCTCAGTTGCCGCACCCTCCCTCCCAAACCAAATTCCAACTGTTGTAGAAAAAACATCATACTGTTGTCATTATGAAGATGGGTAATGATTATGGATTTAATGAAACTTGTAATCACTTTTTAGTACATGCTATATTATTGGAAACCATATTAGTATAAGTAATATTATTGGAAACCAGATGCAAAGCTGTTGACTGATTATTGTTATCCCTAGACAATGGTAGAATAAATAAAGCCCAAAATATTAAGATTTGGATAATTAGGGGCTGAGTGGGGGAGAAGAATATGTGTGTGCTTCCATAAAGAACCAGGAAGCCCAGCTATATAACTATTTGTGGCCTTACTCCCAGGAGCCTAGTGCAGCTGGCTGTTCAAGGTTAGAGCGGGCCTAAATTGGGAGATTTGTCTATGAAGGAAAGTACCTGTAATTTGTATCCCCTAAGACAAGGGACCCGCTTGGTAAGAATGCCTAATGTATATGTAACCAACAAGTATTGTACCATATTACCATACAATGGGGAGAAGACTATAAAAGTGAGAATCTCTGTCACACTGAATTCCTATAAACACTTTGCGTAAAACTAAAGTTCCAGTGCTGTTTTTAAATTATGATATTGATTGAAGATGTAGAAGATTATTCACAACACAACATGCCTGCTATTTTTCATAGAGGCCCTCAAAACCCACCTTTTCAAGCTTGTGTTCACCAGCTAACTGATAGAATATGATATTCATATGCATTTTCATATTACATTCATTTTCATGTTAAATCATACACCTGAACTGTTTATACCATATTGAAGAGAAGTACTAGGGCTTTCTATGATAGAAATATACGTATGAGGCTAATCATCCTTTTTAAGGCTAATCATCCTTTATCAAGAAGATTTCACGCAGTAATTTTCATTCAGGACCAAAACCTCACCCAGTCCATCCACCACCTATTTTGCACTATGCTGCCTGATTCATATCATTCTGTATCTTATCTTGTACTTTATATTCTATATTGATATCTATTTTATATCTCATTGTTTAGCTCTTTAGTATATTGTTTAGCTTAGTATTAGACTTGTAATTTTATTTATACATTCAACGTTTTCAATTTTTTAAATTAAGATCCATATATGTTTATTGTATGCATGCAACAGTAAATTCTGTGTTTATTATTGTAAATGTACAATAATATGATGACTAGTATATCTTAACCCTCGTGTTGTCTTCAGGATCAAACAGGACTAGTATTATAAAATTGTGTTTTTTTCAACTTCAAATTTCGTACTTTTCCTAGTGACCCTAGCATTCGTAAAAGGTTAAATAACAAAACATTACAACAACCACAGACACAAACGTACACAATGGGAAATTGAGATTATGTTTGCTCCTGATTTCGGTTACATAGTCTATAAAGGTGCTGAAGATGACAGTACCTCCATTTCTCTCTTTGCGAAAGCCATGACTGCACATTTCAGTGTTGTAATAAAACAAGTGTTGTTCACAGATTAAAGTAAAAATGTTTCCACTGTGAAGAGGGAAACCCCAGATGTTCACAAAGGTTGATGAATGACAGGTTGTGTTTCAATGCGAAATTGATTTAAGTTTGGAAATTAAATTAAGCTGTATTTTATTACCCTTTGGGCAAGGGCATACAGATTGTTAACACTACCCAAAGAGACTGCAATCATTTTGCACATTCAGAAACAGTTGCATCAACATTTTCATTCTGTCTAAAATAAACACAAACATGAAATAAAATATATGCCAATCATAATGTACAGTATATTTTTGAGTGTTTCAGATGCAGCTAATCTGCCTGTTTCTTATCAAACTAGTCCTCACTGATGACTAGAAGGCATATCTCATTCTTGGCATGAAGTTTATACCCAATTTGAGACTCAACTCTGTTGTCTAAATCAACCACACAAATACATTGTACAATTATAACTTTACTAATGGCTCATGTAGAACATAAATACAGACCTCAGTGTCTCCAGTTTGCAGAGTGGGTTCCCCAGTCCAGCAGAGAGCAGCTTCATGCCGGCATCCTTCAGATCATTGTTACTTAGATCTAGTTGTCTCAGGAAGGAGGTTGACTTCAGCACTGAGCCCAGAGAAGCACAGCCTTCCTCTGTGATGTGACAGCCTGACAGCCTGTAGAAGATTATCATTAGGGAGGGATCACAAACACTTTTTATTGTTACCTCTACTCTTGATGCATGATGATGCTTTGCTTATGGTCTGCACCTCTTCTTCAACACCGACCACCTCTGGAAGAGTGGAACTCTCCCACTGAATTGCTCCTACCAAGCTTTCTTAAATGTTTTAACTATGAGTTTCCCTGAGAGTTTGTCCTTGTCTTTCTTGAGGGTTTAGGTTGGTTTAGGTGCAGTTCTATGGGTGTGTGTGAAGCCTTCTCTGCGACATTGCTTGAAAAAGGGCTATACAAATAACATTTGACTTGAACACAATGACACAGTAGCCAGTAACCAATGTGAAAAATGAACCTGCCTGAGAAGCTGATACTAAGCTTTACTAAGCTGGATTGTACTTGTGAAGTATTCCCAAAACTATCCTGTCTAAAGTATACTGAGACATCATGTGATCTTCCTGAGGTATTTCTAAATCATATAATGTGAAATGAAGCTTGCGCAAGTTCAGTCAGGCAAGACCGATCTCTGCACTCGGGCTTAATCGTAGTGTACACTTCTCACCCCCCCCGCTAAGAACGCCCTACCTTCCCCCGTTCCCTGGTCGGGCGGTCACTGGGGTTCAGGTCGATTAGCGCTCCCGCTATCAATTAATGGTGTCACATGATCCGTGCCTTTAAATATGATTCTCTCCCTGTGTAGTTTGTCCATGCTATCAAGTGCGCGATTGGTATTGATGTGTCGTGTTGGCTGGACCTTCCCTTGTCTTGTTTTTTGGAGGCTATGTCGTATTTCGAGCTGGAGTTGTTCGAGGAGGTCGTCCCGGTTCCGGGTTCCGCCTCCCCTGCTGCTCGACGCAGTTCCCGGCTCGCTGCTCGACGCAGTTCCCGGCTCGCTGCTCGTCGGGGCTCCGACGGGTCTGCGTTAGAGGCGGGTCTGCGCGCCGTGGGTGTCCTTCCAGCGCCCGGGTTGTGGCTTTCCCAGCTCCGCGCCCTGGCCGTCGGGGTGGACTGCGTGTCTCCTTGCCGAGTCCCGTCGCCCGAGGCTCCCCCTGTCTCCTCCGCTGCTCAAGGTCGGAAGCGTACAAGGAAGTCGCGCCGTCCGGAGGTGCTTGATTCGGACCCTGGGCCGTCTACCGGCCCTGCCGTCGCTCCTCTGCCTGTTCCCGTTTCCGATCGGCCCGGGGAAGCCCTCTCTTCTACCCTTCTGGTCCTGGCGTCTTCCCTGCAATCCATCGATGCCCGCCTGCGGTCTCTGGAGAACGCCGGGGCTTCCGCTCCCGTGGCTGCGCCGCACCCAGCCTCGGCGCCCCTCGTGCCCATGGAGGAGCCACTGCACACCCTGGCTTCCGCAGTAGCTGTTCTGTCAGCAGGTAGGCCTTACATCCCTTCGGGGGCTGACATTACCCCCCGCTTGATATCCCACATCCTGAAAGGCAGGAATATCAATTTGATTCGTCTGATCCTCCCCTCGCCCGAGTGTGACGCGAGCGTCTCCACCAGCGATCAGTACAGCACGGTGCTCCGTTCTGCTGACCCCAGGTTGGCAAGGGACCTGTCTATCGGGGAGTTTCTGGTAGCTTTCGGGATCTTCCGCGATGTGGTGTGCTCCGTGTTTCCCCTTAGACGGCAGGAACTAGACGGCTACATGGCTCTGATTGGGGACCTGAATCTGCGCTACGGGAGAAACCTGTTCTACCAGTACCACAAAGAGTTTTCGAGCAAGGCTGCTCTCTACGTTTCCCGCTCGAACGTGTTGCTGGACTGGTCCGTGCTGGATACCGAGCTGTTGGTAATGCTGGTCGGGGGCTGCCAGGCCGTGTCTTGCGGCACGTGCGGCGGCTTGGGGCATGCTGCTCCTCTCTGTCCACTGGTTCTGTTTCTCCCGGGGGATCCCGGGGCCCAGCCTCGCACTCGCAGGCTTGGTGCTGCCATCGGAAAGGCGAACGTGGACGTTCGTGGCCGCAAGGTGCACGTTGCTTCCAGGAGGGTCATCTGCAATAATTTCAATGAGAGTGTGTGCTCCTACGGCAATTGTAATTTCCTTCATGTTTGCAGCGGCTGTCAGGAAGCCCATCCGTGGTCGGTGTGCCCACGTCGGGGCCGCCCTCAGCGAGGGCGTCGTGGTGGTCCGAACTAACGGCCGAGCACCCATCCACTCCAATAAATGTGTCTGCACTGGCTTTCGAACTCTCGTCCCATCCCGATTCCGTGTTCGTTGACCATCTACTCACGGGCCTGACTCAAGGATTCAGGGTGGGGGTTTCATGTCCATTGTCGTCTTCACTTGTTTTGAGCAATCTCCAGTCAGCGGTGCGGGAGCCGGCTGTCGTTTCCCAGCTGCTGGCCAGAGAGTGCGGTAAACGCTACGTGATAGGCCCGTTCGACCCGTCCCCTTTTCCACTGTTTCCCAGTAGTCCCCTCTGCGTTGTTACGCGGAAGTATTCTGGTAAGAAACATCTTAACCTGGACCTGTCTGCTCCGCGCTCCGGTCCGATTCCCGGCATTAACGGGCTTATTCCCCTCAAGCTTTTTTCGCTTCACTATGGCACCGTGGACCACGCCATTAAGCTCATAAAGCTGGCGGGGCCCGGTGCCTGGCTTTCCAAAGCAGACATCACTGACGCGTTCAAGATCGTCCCCGTTCACCCGTCCCAGTGGCACTTGCTCGGGATGAAATGGGATAACCGGTTCTATTTCGCCGTGCGTCTCCCGTTCGGTAGCAGGAGCAGCCCCTCCATCTTCAACCGGGTTTCCGAGGCCCTTTGTTGGATCCTGTTAAACCGGGTCCGGGTCCCCGCGTTGCTCCACCCCTTAGACGATTTTCTCTTGGTAGATCCTCCATCCGATGCGTCCGGCGCTTCCCTGCTGCTGTTAAAAAATCTGTTCCGCGGACTGGGCGTTCCCCTTTCTGACGAGAAAACTCTGGGGCCGGCCACTCGCCTGGAGTTTCTGGGCATCACGCTGGACATGGTAGAGATGAAGGCTTCCCTGCCGGTTGAGAAGCTCGAGCGAGCTTGCAGCATGGCCCGGTCGCTCGTGGCGTCTTCAGTCATGTCCAAGCGGCACCTGCTGTCTCTCCTCGGGCACTTCAATTTCGCCATGCGCGTGATTCCCCAGGGCCGCTCGTTCATCTCCCGGTTGCTCGTTCTGGCGTCTTCCGTGTCTGGTTTGCTCGATCCAGTGTGCTTGGACGATGGTTGCCGGTCCGACTTATCGTTCTGGTTGCAATTGCTCGAGGGTTGGAACGGCGTGTCGTTCTTTTACAACGACGTTGTTCGGTCTTCGGACTCTCTGCGGTTTTTCACCGACGCCGCGCCGTCCGTTGGTTTTGGGGGGTTCTATCAGGAGCAGTGGTTCGCCTGCCCGTGGCCCCATGACTTCGCTGCACCCGGTGCCTCTTCCGCCCTGTACGAAATCTACCCCGTCGTGGTCGCTTGTTACCTGTGGGGCCAGTCGTGGCGTCGTAAGCGCATAGCTGTGTTGTGCGACAATCAGGCCGTGGTGAGCATCATAAATAAGGGGCGCTCTAACTGCCCACACATAATGTCATTCATGAGACGCATCACTTGGCTCTCCGTTACGGGCCACGATAATGTTATAGCTGATTCCCTGTCCCGTTTCAATTTTCAGGTGTTCAGGGATCTGTGCCCGTACGCCAGCCAGTGGCCCTTGGCCGCACCCCCCCTCGCGTCACTGGTCCTAGATTAGAAGAGCACTCCTTGCAGGCATATTTAGAGGTAGCCAAGGGTTATATGAGGAAGGGACTGGATGCTTCCACCCTTAGAACGTACGATTTCGCCTGGAGAACGTACGCTATGTTCTGTCTGTCTTTGTCTGTCCCGCTGGTACCCGTGTGTGTTAACATGGTGTGTGCTTTTGTGTGTCACTGCACTGATGTTCGCCACTTCCAGCCACGCTATATTATAGGACTGGTTGCGGGTATTCAATTCAATGCCAGATGCTATGATCCTTCGTTCCCCAGCCTTTTCACTAATCCAGCAGTCAAACTCCTGTTCAAAGGCATAGGCAAAGCTTTCCCCGCTAAGGTGGACGATAGACTCCCTTTCACTCTGTCTATTCTGCACGCCATGCTCTCGGTGCTCAGACGCGGTTGCTTTTCCCCCTACATCGATTCCCTCTTGGATTGCACGTTTTTAATGGCTTTCTATGGGTTCTTACGGTGCGGGGAATTCACAACTCGGGCAAACGTGTTCAATCCTGCCACTGGTGTGTTTTTCTGACTTAACGTTTCACCCTGATTTCTTTATTCTGCTTCTCAAAGATTCCAAAACCGGAGGCTCTTGCTCAATCATCATTGCTAACACGGGTGGTCCTTTCTGTCCTTTCTTATCTATGCTGAGGTACGTAAAGAGGAGGTGCCCTTCCGATCCACTCTCCCCCCTCTTCTTAACCACTAGCAATAATCCTATGTCACATCTAGCACAGGTCTTAGCCAAATGCAACCTTCCCCCTGGACGGTATTCAGGCCATTCATTTAGAATAGGCGCTGCAACGTCCGCTGCATTGCAAGGGGTGTCCACTGCGTCTCCGCAGCAGCTGGGCCGCTGGTCTTCATCAGCGTACTCTTCGTACGTTCGTCCTGATTCTGCTGCCATCATCGAGGCCCAAAGATCGCTACGGCCCTAACGGCTCTCTGTGAGTACTTGCAAACAACTGGTGGTCGGTGTTGTTACTGTGTCTCTCGTTAAACTGTCTCGTGTTTACAGACTCGATGCTACGTTGCCTGCGGATACAGCGACTTGGTTTCTGTATGCAAACAGAGGGTCCCTGGTTCCTGCCTCTCTTGCTAGCACAAGTCACGAGGGCGTCGGTCCTCCTACCAACAAAGGCTCACGTGCACTCCAGCCGGCAAAGGCTGCTCACACACTCAAGGGTTTCGGCCCGGTAGCCTACATAGGGTCATCAGTACGTGGGGACGTCGGTCCTCCAGCCGGCACAGGCTGTTCACATAGACTCAAGGGCGTCAGCCCTATAGCACACTTAGACTCACGTACGCGGGGACGCCGGTCCCCCAGCCAGCGCACAGGCTGTCACATAGACTCAAGGGCGTCGGCCCTCTAGCCTACATAGGTCATGTACGCGGGGACGTCGGTCCTCCAGACGGCACAGGCTGTTCACATAGACCCAGGGTGTCGGCCCTCTAGCCTACCAAAGCCGCAAAGGCTATCACTTTCACTCCTGAGGGCGTCGGGCCTCAGCCAGCCTAGGCAAACACCGACAGCATGAGGGGGTCGGCCCTCTAGCACATAACTCATTCATGCATTAGGGCATCGGCCTCTGGCCAGGAGGCTACCGCCTACAATCATTGCTTCTCTTTCCTTTGGGTTCTCGGTATAGGAACATGTCTACGGATCTGTCCGTGCATGGCTTGCCATCTCCTGCAGGTTCCGGCCCGGGTATGTATGCTTTTAGCCTAGGTCCTTCTGTACGCTCTCGTACTGATCACGGTCGCTCCGATCGGTGCGGTGCACCCATGTTGGTCGCTTTCCGTGTCGTGTTTGTGTTGCTTATTCCCCAGCGGTTCATGGTTCCTTCCTGTTGGTGAGTATGTTTTCTTTTTGTTCTGGTCTTAACTTCCTACCTTTTTACTTTTGGGAGATTCTTCTTCGGGCGTTGGGCAGGCGCCCGTTGATCTATATAAATCCCCGTGGGGTTCAAGCTCCAAACACCATAGTACATTTATTAGTCTGTAATAAACATCTTTCACTCATCCCAGGTCTCTCCTGATTGAAATGAAGCTTGCGCAAGTTCAGTCAGGCGTATGAGAGGCCGTATAGGCCTTAATTCATACTTGATCTCACATACACGCCATGACCTCACATATATACCATTATACTCTCACATATACACCATTATACTCTCACATATACACCATTATACTCTCACATACACGCCATGACCTCACATATATACCATTATACTCTCACATATACACCATTATACTCTCACATACACGCCATGACCTCACATATATACCATTATACTCTCACATATATACCATTATACTCTCACATATACACTATTATACTCTCACATATACACTATTATACTCTCACATATACACTATTATACTCTCACATATACACTATTATACTCTCACATATACACCATTATACTCTCACATATACACTATTATACTCTCACATATACACCATTATACTCTTGCGCATAAACTGGCATACTCCCTTACACACACAAAAATACCGTCTTATATGCACCATCATACTAAAGTATGACAATATATGTAAGAGACAAATAGTATGTGTGAAACAGAATGTTACTATATGTAAGAGAATAACAGGATGTGCAAGAGAGAATACTTATCTATGTAAGAGAGAATACTTGTCTATGTGAGAGAGAATACTTGTCTATGTTAGAGAGAATACTTGTCTATGTGAGAGAGAATATTGTCTATGTGAGAGAGAATACTTGTCTATGTGAGAGAGAATACTTGTCTATGTAAGGGAGAATACTTGTCTATGTGAGAGAGTATACTTGTCTATGTGAGAGAGTTTGATTGAAACGGAAGGCAGTTTGATTGAAAAGGAAGTAGTACTGAATTCTCAGTTCCTGATTGGCTTACACATGAAGAAGAAGGATTTGGGGTAGATGTAGTTAACAACCACATTCCCTATCAAGACGAGACTGAGTGACATGACAAGATGGCAGAGAGTGGGCGGCTTAATGAAGCCATTGGACTCATTAATAACATTTTGAATACTCTAAATGCTGCGGCGTTATTGTAGGGAGGTTAGACCCGTTCCTAAAATACGTTTTTAAAGTTATTCCTGGGGAAAATATGGAATTAAATTAAATATTAACTATACAAAAATACTTGTGCACAATAATATTTGTTAAATGTAGACGTTTTTAAATGTTTTTAATTTTACCTCAAAGCTTTTTGTGAAAATTAGGCTAGTTTCACGACAGCAACTTTAGATGTAAACTAACATGTTGATTAGCCAGTATGAGTGATATATGTATACAGTCACATTAACAAACCTCTTCTTTGTAAACTATTTCGTCTTAAATACGATGGGAACACATCACATTAACTATTCCAAAACGCACCACACGCCACACAATTTTTTTTGTCAAGCGTCTCTAAGCTCAGATTCCGAGTCGGATCCATGAAGCTATTTCGTTGCAGTGAATGGGTGCGGGCACTCATCGGGCATAGGGGCCTACACTCAAATAGGATCTTAAAAGTCCCAACTGGAAAATGTTGTGAACAGATTGACATCAAGTTCAGGTTGTGGCATTGAAGTTTAGGTTAGTAGCCAAGGGTGTAAAGACCACTCGGCTACTTAAAGACGTCAACGGTTAAAATTGGCTTTAATTTAAATGATAGTTTGTTTCATCAATTGAAAAACTGATCTAGAACTTTTGACTCAAGTAGTGGGGGTCGGTATAGCTTCCTAAACAACTATGGAATTCTACATTTGAGTTTTTTAGTGGATTTGCTTGAATCGTTGTTAGAAATGTTGGAATCAAAGACGACAGCCATCCACAGTGGCTATTTCTAACGCTAACGATGAAATGCGCCGGCTCTTCAGACCTGGATCAGGTTTATCACGGAGTGGCAGCAGCACTCTGTCAGGAGTTAGTCTAAACCGAAATACTGCGGAGTTTGATATTGGGATTGCGCCATCACTTGGCTGGCATTAAGACGAGCTCCTGACAGAGGGCTGCTGCCGCTCCTTGATGCACCTGATCCAGGTCTGAAGAGCCGGCGCATTTCATTGTCAACGTTAGCGTTAGAAACAGCCCCCGTGTATGGCTGTCGTCTTTGATACAACATTTCTGACAATGATGCCGCAGGATTTGGAGTATGCAAAATGTTATTAATGAATCCATCTTGTCATGTCACTCAGTCTCGTCTTGATAGGGAAGGTGGGCGTTAGCTACATCTACCCCAAATCCTTCTTCATGTGTAAGCCAATCAGGAACTGAGAATTCAGTACTACTTCCTTTTCAATCAAACTGCCTTCCGTTTCAATCAAACTCTCTCACATAGACAAGTATTCTCTCTCACAAAGCTAAGTATTCTCTCTCACGTAGACAAGTATTCTCTCTCACATAGACAAGTATTCTCTCTCACATAGACAAGTATTCTCTCTCACATAGACAAGTATTCTCTCTCACATAGACAAGTATTCTCTCTCACATAGACAAGTATTCTCTCTTACACATCCTGTTATTCTTGTACATATACTAACATTCTGTTTCACACATACTATTAGTCTCTTACATATATTGTCATACTTTAGTAAGATGGTGCATATAAGAGGGTATTTTTGTGTGTGTAAGAGAGTATGCCAGTTTAAGTGCAAGAGTATAATGGTGTATATGTGAGAGTATAATGGTATATATGTGAGAGTATAATGGTGTATATGTGAGACCAAGTAGTTTATGTGCAAGAGTATAATGGTATATATGTGAGAGTATAATGGTATATATGTGAGAGTATAATGGTGTATATGTGAGACCAAGTAGTTTAAGTGCAAGAGTATAATGGTGTATATGTGAGAGTATAATGGTATATATGTGAGAGTATAATGGTGTATATGTGAGACCAAGTAGTTTATGTGCAAGAGTATAATGGTATATATGTGAGAGTATAATGGTATATATGTGAGACCAAGTAGTTTATGTGCAAGAGTATAATGGTACATATGTGAGAGTATAATGGTATATATGTGAGAGTATAATGGTGTATATGTGAGGTCATGGTGTGTATGTGAGATCAAGTATGAATTATGGCCTATACGGCCTCTCATACAGGCAAGACCGATCTCTGCACTCGGGCTTAATCGTAGTGTACCCTTCTCACTCCCCCCGCTAAGAACGCCCTACCTTCCCCCCGTTCCCTGGTCGGGCGGTCACTGGGGTTCAGGTCGATTAGCGCTCCCGCTATCAATTAATGGTGTCACATGATCCGTGCCTTTAAATATGATTCTCTCCCTGTGTCGTTTGTTCATGCTATAAAGCGCGACCCTCCACCACCCCGTCGCCGCCCGGTTCCTGTCTCAGTCTTCGGCTCGATTGGTCGTCGGCTGCCGCCACCAGTGTCTGGACTCCGTGGGGGATTCTTCTTCGGGCGTTGGGCAGGCGCCCGTTGATCTATATAATTCCCCGTGGGGTTCAAGCTCCAAACACCATAGTACATTTATTAGTCTGTAATAAACATCTGTCACTCATCCCAGGTCTCTCCTGATTGAAATGTAGGCCATCAGTGAATCTTTTGTTCTAGACTGTCTAGACGCTGGACAATTCCCTTGGTACTAGGATCAACACTAGGTTTAGTATCTCCTATTATCAGTGCTATAGATGAGATCTATGGCACTGTTGTACTGACATGATCAAACTATCAATGAATATATGACACTGTTCAGGAATGGTTAGCTTGATTGTGTTATTGTGACATGAAACTTAAAAGATTAATTCACCAGTGAGATACAATAACACAATACATCCTTTGGTATGTTTTGGAATGGTTCGAACACAGTAGTGACCACATACACACTACTCCTCATGATACTGGTTCAGACAGTAGTGACCACATACACACTACTCCTCATGATACTGGTTCAGACAGTAGTGACCACATACACACTACTCCTCATGATACTGGTTCAGACAGTAGTGACCACATACACACTACTCCTCATGATACTGGTTCAGACAGTAGTAACCACATACACACTACTCCTCATGATACTGGTTCAGACAGTAGTGACCACACACACACTACTCCTCAGTCATCCAGTCTGGATGTGCTCACAGATGCTGTGACAGAAGTCAAACATCAGCTGTATACCAACACGCACCAGGGTGAGTTATAACAATGACAAACCCAGGCTCATTTCATGGAGCACTTGGCTGACCAGATGTTCTTCAACTGTTTGTTCTATGGGGCCATTATTGTAGCAAAACTATTCACAAATGCACACCACGATCCACAACTGCACAGCACGATCCACAAATGCACAGCACGATCCACAAATGTGTACGATCCACAAATGTGTACGATGCAAGCATGCAAAGAATGAACATATGTGCACAAAATATGATTCTTAAATGACAGTAGTAAAACATGGTATTGATACAATATAACTAGTAAAAATACTGATATCAATTCAATCTGAGGGACTTTAAACAATCCCCAACTGACAGTTTATATTTTTTATGTTTGAAATCTCACTTGGTATGGGGCACTTGAATCTCAACAGGAATACTACCATCCTATAAAGCATAGTATGTCAGAATAAATGTGTTATATCCAGTTATATAGTAGTATAATACAACAAGCACACTTTTCTTGCTATTTCTAATTCCCTTCCCTTCATGCAGTAGAACAGGCGTCACCCACAGGGACAACAGCACAACAACCGCCAAATGCAAACTGTGATGTATTATGTATAGAAAGAAACACCCGAGGACGAATAACCACCTCTGTTCGTCTGCTGGAAGAGTGAATGTCTCTGGCACCACAGACAGGCGCCAAGCATCCCACGTTCTCCCATCCGTCAGTGTATAGCTGTGAGCTCCTTTCTGCTGTGTCACTTTATGAGGCTCACTGAACTTTGACTTTCCTTTCTTGACATGCACAGGGTTTCTTACATGCACAAGACTTCCTGGTTGCAATTTAGGAGTCTTAGCACATCTCTTGGCATCAGTGTACTTTCATGTGTAACTGTTTCTTTGCAGCTCTGTCTCTTAGTTCCTGGTCCTGAACAGTGGTGAGCTTTGGCTTGACAGAGAGATTGGTTCTGATCTGTCGTCCATACAGGAGCTGGAAGGGTGACGTCCCTGTGGTCACATGTGGTGGAGCTCTATAAACTGGAAGGAACTCAGTGACGTGAGTTTTCCACAGAATTTTCTCTCTCTGTGCTGTGATGATGCGTTCTTTACACCGTTTAGTCTCTCTACAATTCAATTTCCTTCCGGATGGTAGATTGTACTCCTGATGTGTGCGATAACTCGTTCTTTCAAGAAAGAGGACATTTCTGACGATGTTAGCTGTGGGCTATTATCTGTCACCACAGCCATGGGGTTTCCTTTTTCACTAAACACGGTGCTCATAAAACGTATCACTGTAGCTGTTGTACATTGTGGAGCAAAACAAACCTCTGGCCACTTAGAATAGTACTCCATCATAGTAATAGCAAATTTACAGTCAACAGGACCCCTTTCAAATGGGCCCAAAATGTCCAGTGCAAGTCCCTTTGCCTTTGCTGTCTTATCATTCAACTGTCAGGACACAAAGGTGGTAATGACACACTGCTCCAGTGCATCCATCTTAGGCCACCAGTACAGGTCTCTGAGTCTCTGTTTTGTATGGACGATGCCTTGGTGGCTCTCGTGTGCTAGGTATACCATGTGAGAACGTAGCCTTACTGGCACAACTATTCTGTGACTCCCTCTCAGAATAAGTGACTCTTTCATGGAAAGTTCCTTCCTAATTTGGTAGTAAGGCATCATGTCTGTCGGCAGGCATTTGGATGACGCAGACCACCCTTTGGTCATGTAGACGTGCAGCTTACGTAGCTCTGGACAGGAGAAGCAGGCATCCGTAAAGTCAGACTTATGGTGTGTCCCAGGTAGGTCAGGTTTTTCTGGTAGTATTTACACTTCTCTGTATTCAGATGTGGTCCAGCGTCATGTAACCTGTAGAGTACCGCTTTCAGGCGAGATTCATGATCAGCATGGCAAGATGAGTAGACAATGATGTCATCACAAACTCCAGGTAGACCTTGCATTACTATGGAAATCCTTTTCTGAAATGCTGAGATGCTAGTCCATAACAAACTCGCTTGTAGCTGAAAATCCCCTTATGGGTTATGAAGGCAGGCAGGTCTCTGCTGTCCTCATGTAGAGGAACCTGGTAGTAAGCATTTGCGAGGTTGATGGTGGAGAACATGGTTTGTCCCCTGAGTTCTGAAAAGAGCTCCTCCATGTGAGGAATGGGGTAACAATCAGTTATCACCGCCTTGTTGGGCTCCCTGAGGTCCGTACACATCCGTATTCTTGTTGAGCTCTTTCGTTGAGTCACAACGATTGGCGACACCCAGGGAGAAGGGTCTATCTTCTCGATGATGTCAGCGTCTAGCAGAAGTTTTAATTCAGCCGGAACAGCATTCCTGACAGAGAATGGCAGCCTCCTATTTCTGCTGCATAGGTTTCACATAATCTCTTACTTCTACTTTCTGCACCAAGTTTTTCACACAGCCCATGGTAGATAGAGGTGAAGCTGTAGGGGCAGGAAAGGGTGGAAGCGCTATTTCTCTCACTGTCTGTTCTGATCTGAGTTTTACTCTGTTTCCCACAATGACCATTTTCAGTGCCTGGATTAAGTCTAACCTAAGCAGTGGTGAACCTGATTCTACAATGTAAAATGAGGCTGGAGCAGAACATCCATCATGTATCCATTTGTATCCAGTTGTCCCAATACTGGGATTCTCTGTCTTGAGTACGTCACCAGAGGAATCTCAGCTTGTTTCAAGGGTAAGTCACAGAATGAGTTCTCATAGACCTCAGCAGGCAGCAATGACACTGATGATCCAGTATCCACTATCATCTGGAATGGCTGCATATTAGGTGATGTGCCTAATTCTACAGTGCACATTATCTTCTTATCTTTTGGGACAGTATCTTTTAGAAATAACACCATCAGCTCAGGAATAATCACCTCCCTCACCTCATGTTTTTGACCTGAGCGGCACAGTTCAGCAAAATGTCCAGTCTTTCCACATGATTTGCATATTTTGTTTGCGGCAGGGCATTTTGTGGAGTTTGCCAGGTGCTTATCCGAGTCAAATCGGTAACTTTTTCATGTACATTTAGAATGAGTTTGACATTTTCTTGAGTAACTTGTGCTGCTCGGAAGTTTTTGTTCCTTCTTTGGCAGCGTATTCATCTCCCTCACCGGCACTCCTCTGTTTGAGAGTTCACTTGCATTGCATGCGGCTGATTCCACTCGATTAGCAATCTGTATGGCTTTATCCAGAGACCGTTTATCTTCTAACAGCAAACGTTCACGTATGCGTTCACTGAAGGCTAAAGTGTTTTTCTCTATATATACAGTTAGGTCCATAAATATTTGGACATTGACACAATTTTCATCATTTTGGCTCTGTATACCACCACAATGGATTTGAAATGAAACAATCAAGATGTGCTTTAAGTGCTGACTTTCAGCTTTAATTTCAGGGTATTTACATCCAAATCAGGTGAACGGTGTAGGAATTACAATACATTTTATATGTAGCCCCCCCCTTTTTAAGGGACCAAAAGTAATTGGACAATTGGCTGCTCAGCTGTTCCATGGCCAGGTGTATGTTATTCCCTCATGGGAGTTCGTTATTTCATTGACAAGGAGCAGATAAAAGGTCTAGAGTTCATTTCAAGTATGGTATTTGTGTTTGGAATCTGTTGCTGTCAACTCTCAATATGAAGTCCAAAGAGCTGTCACCATCAGTGAAGCAAGCCATCGTTAGGCTGAAAAATCAAAACAAACCTATCAGAGAGATAGCAAAAACATTAGGTGTGGCTCAATCAACTGTTTGGTACATTCTTAAAAAGAAAGAACGCACTGGTGAGCTCAGCAACACCAAAAGACCCGGAAGACCACGGAAAACAACTGTGGTGGATGACAGAAGAATTATTTCCCTGGTGAAGAAAAACCCCTTCACAACAGTTGGCCAGATCAAGAACACTCTCCAGGAGGTAGGCGTATCTGTGTCAAAGTCAAAAATTAAGAGAAGACTTCACCAGAGTAAATACAGAGGGTTCACCACAAGATGTAAACCATTGGTGAGTCTCAAAAACAGGAAGACCAGATTAGAGTTTGCCAAAAAACATCTAAAAGACCCTGTACAGTTCCGGAACAACATCCTATGGACAGATGAGACGAAGATCAACTTGTACCAGAATGATGGGAAGAGAAGAGTATGGAGAAGGGAAGGAACTGCTCATGATCCAAAGCATACCACCTCATCAGTGAAGCATGGTGGAGGTAGTGTTATGGCGTGGGCATGTATGGCTGCCAATGGAACTGGTTCCCTTGTATTTATCGATGATGTGACTGCTGACAAAAGCAGTAGGATGAATTCTGTAGTGTTTCTGGCAATATTATCTGCTCAGATTCAGCCAAATTCTTCAGAACTCATAGGACGGCGCTTCACAGTGCAGATGGACAATGACCCGAAGCATACTGCGAAAGCAACCAAAGAGTTTTTTAAGGCAAAGAAGTGGAATGTTCTGCAATGGCCAAATCAATCACCTGACCTAAATCCAATTGAGCATGCATTTCACTTGCTAAAGACAAAACTGAAGGGAAAATGCCCCAAGAACAAGCAGAAACTGAAGACAGTTGCAGTAGAGGCCTGGCAGAGCATCACCAGGGACGAAACCCAGCATCTGGTGATGTCTATGGGTTCCAGACTTCAGGCTGTCATTGACTGCAAAGGATTTGCAACCAAGTATTAAAAGTGACAATTAGATTTATGATTATGTTAGTTTGTCCAATAATTTTTGGTCCCTTAAAAAGGGGGGGGGGCACATATAAAATGTATTGTAATTCCTACACCGTTCACCTGATTTGGATGTAAATAC
Source organism: Osmerus eperlanus (assembly GCF_963692335.1). NCBI lineage: Eukaryota > Metazoa > Chordata > Actinopteri > Osmeriformes > Osmeridae > Osmerus > Osmerus eperlanus. The sequence continues at coordinate 2,378,079 of NC_085042.1, read as the reverse complement.
CCTGAAATTAAAGCTGAAAGTCTGCACTTAAAGCACATCTTGATTGTTTCATTTCAAATCCATTGTGGTGGTATACAGAGCCAAAATGATGAAAATTGTGTCAATGTCCAAATATTTATGGACCTAACTGTATATTTTAAATAATGACAATAAAATATATCTAGATAATCTACGCTGGGCCTGCTGAACCTATACCTCTTCCACAGATACTGGTCAGGGAAGCATTACTTCTGTTTCTGAAGACCCGTTGGGCTGGTGGGATAAACAGTCTTTGTATAATCTGAACACCTGCATCCACAGGGTTGTCAAAGAACGGATACGCCATAATTGATTATAACTTGTCAAAACCCACTGCTTAGTTTAGGCCTTATGTTATGTCAATTAACCAATGACTTTTGAAAACAGTTAAAGTGACATTATTTCTTATTTAAATTAATACATTCTTTGGAGATGAAGTAAACACGTAAATCCAATTGTACATTTTTTGACATAGTTACAATATCTCTGTTTCTTTAAACGGTAAAAAGTAAGTTCCTTTGTTATAGACAGTCAAATGTAAAAAAAAACGGAGGCTCTGTGGTGTGGTTTACTCTGTAGAAGGGACACTCAGATTGTCTTAAGGTATTTATGGTGTTGTTTTATGATACCTAACTAAGAGCCAGAGGGTCTTAGTTAGGTCTCGGGGTTGGGGAGATGGTTATCAGTTGAGCGAGCTGATCTAACCTTTTGGCCACTTGGTATGGAGTCAAACTGTCACTGAGCAGTGCTGACCAATCACAGAGACCGCTATATTGATGGATTGACCATCGGAAGAACCATTTGTTCTAAGTTGATATAAGGCAGGGTTTTAGGGTTGTTCTTCACCACTCTCTCTTACGACCTGTAGGTTACATCTGCATGTCTTTCGCTATGACGGGTCCAGAGTACTCTGTTAATTCTTAATTTGTACAAACTAAATAAATTGTATTGAAACCGCCATCTTGACTATTCAGATCTACACAGTGCCACTTGAATTCTTCCATTACAGTTTCCGCCTGTTTAACTGGAAATTTCACGCACAACCATCTCTAGGGTTTACAGAGAATGGTCCAAAAAAGAGAAAATATCTAGTGAGCGGCAGTTGTGTGGTCCAAAATTCCTTGTTGAGGTCAGAGGAGAATGGGCAGACTGGTTCAAGATGATAGAAAGACAACAATAACTCAAATAACCACTCGTTACAACCAAGGTATGCAGAATACCACTGATTACTTATCAAACTACTCCTCACTGATGACAGAAAGCATATCTTATTCTTGGCATGATGTTTATACCCAACTTGAGAATAAATTATATTGTCTAAAATCACAATGTGCTGTTGTAACCTTGCTATTGACTCATGTAGAACATAAATACAGACCTCAGTGTCTCCAGTTTGCAGAGTGGATTCCCCAGTCCAGCAGAGAGCAGATTCATGCCTAAATCCCCCAGGTTGTTGTTACTCAAGTCCAGCTCTGTAAGCTCTGAGGAGGGGAGAGCTGAGGCCAGCTCTTTACAGCACCATTCTGAGAGGTTACAGTCATTCAGCCTGCATGACATAAGGAGAACATGACACATCATCAGAGTCATAGTTTGTACGATAGGATCATACGATAATCAAATATCACATCACAGTATGTCCTAAATTATATCATTCTTAAAATTGCTTTATACATACAGAGCAGTTTTGGAGTCTTTGACCACTGGCAGCAGCCTCAGAAGACCTTCCTTTGATCTGGAGTATATCTTCAGGTCAAACACGTCCATCTTCTCTTCTGAAGTCAGCAACACAAAGAACAGAGCTGACCACTGTGTAGATGAGAACCTTTCACTGGAGAGACTTCCTGAGCTCAGATGGTGTTGGATCTCCTCCACCAGAGAATGGTCATTCAGTTCATTCAGACAGTGGAACAGATTCAAGCATCTCTCTGGAGAAGGATTCTTTCTGATCTTCTTCTTGATGTACTTGACTGTTTCCTTATGGCTCTGTGTGTTGCTTCCTGTATGAGTCAGTAGGCCTTGTAAATCAGTCTGATTGGACTCCATTGAGAGGCCCAGGAAGAAGCGGAGGAAAAGGTCCAGGTGTCCATTCTTACTCTGCAAGGCCTTGTCCACAGCACTCTTGTACACTGAGATGGACTCATCACTGTCAGATGTGTCTGAGGTGGACTGAGACATCAGATTCTCATTGTTGTTGATGAATGAGAGAAACACAAACACAGCAGCCAGAAACTCCTGAAAGCTCAGATGGACAAAGCAGAACACCTTCTTCCGGAAGACTTTACCAACCTGTCTGAAGATCTGTGTGAACACTCCTGAGTACACTGAGGCATCACAGACATCAATGCCACACTCTTTCAGGTCTTTCTCATAGAAAATCAGGTTGCCTTTGTCCAGCTGGTGGAAGGCCAGTTTTCCCAGTGACAGAATGCTCTTAATGCTCTCTTCATCCCAGTGTGGATCTGTCTCAGTTTTCCCATGATACTTCACCTTCTTCTGTTCGGTCTGTAACACCAGGAAGGTTGTGTACATCTCAGTCAGGGTCTTGGGCATCTTCTCTTTCTTCTTTGTTCTCAGCATGTCTTCAAGAACTCTACAACAAATCCAAGAGAAGACTGGAATGTGGCACATGATGTAGAGAGTCCTTGATGCCTTGATGTGTGAGATGATTCTCCTGGCCAGGATCTCATCACTGCATCTCTTCATGATGTACTCATCCTTCTGCTCATCATTGAACCCTCGTACCTCTGTCACCAGGTCAACACACTCTGAAGGGATCTGATTGGCTGCTGCAGGTCGAGTGGTTATCCAGATGAGAGCAGAGGGAAGCAGCTTTCCTCTGATCAAGTTGGTCAGCAGCACATCCACTGAGGTGGACTTTGTGACATCATTGCATATCTTATTCTTCTTGAAGGCTAATGGCAGTCGACACTCATCCAGACCATCAAAGACAAACAGAACGTTGTACTTGTTGTAGTCGGAGATTCCAGATTCTTTCATTTTCATGAAGAAGTAATGTAGAAGTCCCATCAGATTGAACTCTTCTCCATCCAACAAATTCAGCTCTCGAAACGGCAGAGGAAAGATGAACTGGATTTCCTGATTGGCTAGTCCCTCAGCCCAGTCTGTGATGAACTTCTGCACAGAGACAGTTTTTCCGATGCCAGCAACTCCTGTTGTCAGAACAATTCTGATAGGTGTGTCTCGTCCAGCTGAGGGTTTAAAGATGTTGTTGCATGTGATGGCTGTCTCTGGTCTTGCTGATTTCCTCGATGCTGTCTCAATCTGTCTCACCTCATGTTCTTTACTGATCCCTCCACTCTTACCCTCTGTGATGTAGACATCTGTGTAGATCTTATTGAGAAGAGTTGGATTTCCTTGTTCAGCTATGCCCTCAAACACAGTTTGAAACGTCTTCTTCAGTTCAGATTTGAGTTGTTTGATCACTTGGTTGACTCGATCACTAACACCTGGATTAACCAACAAACATTTCATATTTATTAACATGCCTTTAGATGCAGGTTGTCTAACTGAAAATAATATTTCCTAAATCTGTATAATAGTACCACTACTAATAGCTTCATAGCTCAACATATGAATTAGATATTGCTTTTGAATACAGTATAGAGACAGGAAGAGTCTGGTGCTGCATTGTGTCAAACAAAGGTTCTTGAATAGTTTGTGTTTGCCTGTAGCAATGCTGGTTTGACTCTCCCATCTCGACTAGTGTTGGTTGACAAAATGATTATGACTGCTAAGATGAGATAGATGTTACTTTCCAAGGTGCATTATTCCCTGCTGTATAATATAGAATATAAAGACATACAGTATATGTACAGTGTTGTACCTGCTGTATAATATAGACTATAAACACATACAGTATATGAACAGTGTTGTACCTGCTGTATAATAAAGACTATAAAGACATACACTAACAGTACATCATATGGTTTAATCCTGAGCCTAATGTTAGTGTAGGACTGTAATGAAGAGTGTTGTACCTGCTGTATAATATAGACTATAAAGTCATACACTAACAGTACATGATATGGTTTAGTCCTGAGCCTAATGTTAATGTAGGGCTGTAATGAACAGGGAGACTAAAGAGGGTTTGTACTGCTGACAGTGTATTTGATCATGATCATTTCTTATGTACCATGACAGTCTATTTGATCATGATCATTTCTTATGCACCATGACAGTCTATTTTATCATTATTATTTATTATGTACCATGACAGTGTATTTCATCATGATCATTTCTTATGTACCATGACATTGTATTTGATCATGATCATTTCTTATGTACCATGCTCTGAGGGGTTTCCACCAGGAGCAGCAACATGGCCTCCAGTCTCAGTCGTGTTGGAGGAACCCTGGACTTCCTGAGGAAGACAGGAAGTTGAACTGTTCCCACCTGCCTCCTCAGCACCACTGACACCTGTGAGGAGAGAGAAGACAGGAAGAGTCAGGGCTGCACTGTCTCATCCTCTCAGGTGTTACACTCTGTGGAGCTGTGGGTTACATGTAAAGATCATGTCCTTTATCTGTGCTGGATTTCCTGTCCTGTGTGGACTGGGGTTGGTGTTAGCGTGCTGGACTACCACTAATATAATGTCACCTTGTTTAGTTAAGAGAAGGGTGTCAGTCGTCCTGACAGTGTCTGCAGTCCTAAGTGATGGATACACATGCAGAATAACACTGCAGACACAGAAAGGAGGGCAACATCTCCTCTATACTGCATATCTGGGAGTGAATACAACATATTTCTAGATATAATGTATACCAACTTATGAGATTGCAGCATGCATTATCACAGCATTGTTGTTTTTGTTTCCAATTTGAGAAAAAATACTAATAATACCCATAAACACTTACTCATCAGCCGCTCAGCAAGATTATTCTGATTCATATTTCCCAGGATCTCCACAGTGATCTTCAGAGCTCGTTTAAATGTGTATGTCTCCACCATCGTTTCCACTGTGTCCATTTCATCAGCATTCTCCAACTTGTTTTTTGGGATGGGATCAAACCCATCTGGAACGTCATTCTTCAGGAACCATTTAAACTTCTTCAGCTCCTTTTCCTCTAGCTGCTCCAGAGTTTGCAACAGCTGATTTGTTTTACTTGTGGCCATTGTGGATCACTGGAGACAGTGGATTGTGTGTTGCTTAGTAAAATAAAGTTCAAACATATCTTAAAAACTAGACTTTAAGTGACAAAAGATGTTTCTAAATTAATATGTTGTAGCTCAAACCTTCAACACGGTAATTTCTGATCACCTCAGTAAGACACAGTACTGCCGACCACATGAGCACAAGAACCCCCGACTTTGCATTATATGATGCGTCCTACAATTCCACTATCTTTCTGGATGAGCCTCAACAGGTTGATACCAGACCTGGCATCTCCTTCTCCAACGGGGAGGGAGAAGGTCCAGACAAATGGCCCACCTTCCTCAACCTCTCCCTACTCCAGAAACTCTGGATTAAACAAAGGATTCATTCAAAACAGACATTTAATGGATTTACAAACATCTCTCAAAGACAATACTGTATGTGGACACTAGAAGCTTATGCTTTCCGTTTAATGCTGTGTTGATGTAATTTGATGTTTTAATGTCACTTCCTTTCCTGTTATGAAATTTTATGAAGCATATCCAAGATATGAAAATTTTAAGTACACCATCCAAAAGTTATATTCCCTTCACACCTATCTGTGAACCAGTTTGAACAACACCCAAGTTTGAGTAACTGACCAATGAACTGTTTTACCTGCCTCAAGACACGTCCCCTTTATTCTGATTATAAATACCAACAACAAATAATCACTCACTGAGTCCATTGATACAGCAAGTCCAGACAACACATAGGCCTTCAAAAGAATCTCGCCAAACTCCTGAGATTCACCATTCTAGTGATTGCAACACTTTCTGGACGATTCTGCAGAAGTAACCAAACGCAATTCTAATTGCGACACTGAGATAAACAAACTCAGTCTCACCACGGATTAAAAGGAATACTTTCACGAAAGAACCTTTCAATTGGATTACGCAGATTTATTTACTACAGCCAATATTTAAACTGGGAGGGTCAGATGGCTGAGCGGTTAGGGAATCGGGCTATTAATGAGTAGGTTGCCGGTTCGGCACCAAATTACGTTGTGTTCTTGGGCAAGGCACTTCACCCTACTTGCCTCGGGGGAATGTCCCTGTACTCACTGTAAATCGCTCTGGATAAGAGCGTCAGCTAAATGTAAATGTAAACAGACTCCACTTTCGACCCACAACTTCAACACACCGGCAAACGTAAATGCGACTAGCTATATTTATTACTTGTAACATTGGCATGAAGTAATTGATATTGTGTGTGTTTTGATTCGACTTACACGTAAAACTAACTCCCGTTAGTTCACCACTAGACATCCCCGTTATTAGACAAAGGTCTTGATTCTTTCTCCTCCCCCTTCCCGCTCTTTCCATCTGACCCATTGTATGTTTTTATTCATGTGTTACATATATCTTACACATAGAATACATTTAACCCCTATGAAAGATTGCATACAACACTGGAGTGAGAGAGAAAGGCAGTTGTGTGTGTGTGCTGTGTGTATTAGGGAGAGAGAGAAAGGCAGGTGTGTGTATTATGCAGAGAGATAAAGAGATACATGGACAGAGACAGAGGGAGAGAGAGAGGCCGGTGTGTTTGAGATGGATGAGTAGACTAAATAAGAGAGTCAGAGAGTCAGGAAGGGAGGGAGTGAGGGAGTGGAGGGAGTCTGTCTGTCTGTCTGTCTGTGTTTTCTGTTTGAGAACACATATGTAATATGCTACTGTTCTCACTATAAAACAATTGTGCTCAAATTTCAAACTTCCCCAACCGAGCATGGATCAAATGCAAAAATCATGACATCATCATCAACACCTCATAAGAGCAAATATTTAGACCATGCAACCAAGGTCTCTAGCCCTTCAGATATTGGTGTTTTAATGACTCCATAACTAACCTACATTAACAGTAACATTAAGAAGGGTTTTATTAATATGACTTATGTCCCTCTTGCTCTTTTATACAAATATATGAGTTGAATGTCAAGGCAGAGATGTTGTCTCATGTGTTGGACTTGGATGAATTCAGTTTATGAATTCAACAACTGGAATAAATCATATGAAGAATGAGATGCAGAATGTTTACATCCAGTCAAGTGTGAAATGATGAGGTGTATTAAAATACCAGTAAAAGGCAGTAATCACAAGGTGCACTGGGGAGAGCAAAGGAGAAAAAGGATGAGTGCAGCCGTTCACTTTAGTTTACATGATGATGGACTGTGCAGCATGTGGAAACATGCACAAACAAGGTGCTTTGGGATGTATGATGTAGTACAGTAGACCTACAGTGCTGAAACTGGGATTATAGCTTTAATATCCATGCTTTTGAGGCATTTTACCATATGTCATCACACTGAATGTAGTTTTTTATTCTAAACATATTTGTTTCCCAGTGGGCTTGTGTTTTAATGTCTAGCTATAAGAAAAACAGCTTGTTCTGAGGAAACCATCACAAGTATGAGAAAATGTAAAATGCAATTGTTTGTACACATTTGGACTAACCCATGTACACTGTCTATAGTAGAGATCAGCTGTATGTGGCACTAATTTGGTTTTCTTCATAGATTATAAGGTGAACAACACAATACAGGTGGAGGTAGTCAGGTGGAGGAGAGCTGTCAGTAGTAGTCAGTAAGTGTGAGTCTGCAAACCTAACAAAGATCCACAGAGGATTGTAACAAGTCAAACTTTATGGGTGTACAAGGAGTGTGGGCTCCTCTGTTGGTCCTCATATGTGACTCTGAGCCTAACAGCTACAAGGTGGGTGATCTCTGCTGTTCCATATGGAAGATTACTTGCTTCACTGCCTCTCTGACTTTGTAGGTTTGAGACAATGGAGGACTCTACTGGTAATTCTACTGGAGATTCTACTGTACAGATGGTCCTGTGTACACAGTATTATATTTACCTCTCTCCTTCTCTCTCTTTTCTCCATGCTTCTCTTTCGTTCTCTCATCCTTCATTTCCCTCCACTCTATTTCTTCTGCACAAAATACACTCTTGTCTGTAAAGAATGAGACAGGCTGTGTGTCGAGGGTATGTATAGGATGTGTGTGTGTGTGTGTGTGTGTGTGTGTGTGTGTGTGTGTGTGTGTGTGTGTGTGTGTGTGTGTGTGTGTGTGTGTGCGTGCGTGCGTGCATGCATGCATGCATGTGTGCGCATCTATGGATGTGATGGATGTGTTCAT